>NC_058133.1:237797802-237839594 GCF_016433145.1 Gracilinanus agilis
TGGAAAAGGAGGGTATGTCCTTCAATTGGGGAATGGCTGAACAAACTGTGGTATATGCGGGTGATGGAATACTATTGTGCTAAAAGGAATAATAAACTGGAGGAGTTCCAGGCGAACTGGAGAGACCTCCAGGAACTGATGCAGAGCGAAAGGAGCAGAGCCAGAAGAACTCTATACACAGAGACTGATATACTGTGGTAAAATTGAATGTAATGGACCTCTGTACCAGCAGCAATACAATGACCCAGGACAATTCTGAGGGATTTATGGTAAAGATGCTACCCACATTCAGAGGAAGGACTGCAGGAGAGGAAACATATAAGAAAAGCAACTGCTTGAACGCAAGGGTCCGGGTGGACGTGATTGAGGGTGTGGACTCGAAACTACCAGACCAATGCAACTACCAACAATTTGGAAATTGGTCTTGATCAAGGACACATGACAAAACTAGTGGAAATGCGCATCGGCCATGGGGGGGAGTGCGGGGGGCAGGGTTGAAGGGGAAAGGTGGAGCATGAATCATGTAACCATGTTAAAAATGAATATTAATAAATGTTAAAAAATAAGCCTCACAAATATAAAACAGAGGAAGCATGTTTGAAAAAAACAATTTTCCTCCAAAATATCTGAAAGTTTAATGGTTCAAAGCCTAAATGTGAATCAGCAGTATGATATGGCAGCCCCAAAAAGGTTATAAGGTCAATTCATGTCTGTAGTGATTGTTTTTATTCCTGAGAACAACATTACAAGAAAGAAAATGACCAGCTGGAGAGGGTACTGGGTAGTAAAACGGTCTTGAAATCCTTCCATATGAAGATCAGTTGAAGGAATTAGATATATTTATATTTATATATATTGCATATATAAATATATATATTATATATTTAACCTGGAAAAGAGAAGACTGAAGAGGACATGAGAATTTTTAAAAAGAATTTAGAACGCTATTGGGAGGAAGAAGGATTAGACTTGGTTTTAGAAGCAATGCGTAGAAGTTGTAAAGAGGAAAGTTTAGGTTTAATATAAGTAACAACTTATATTTAATCTTTAATAATAATTTTTAAAATCAGTATTATTCAAAGTGAAATGGATTGCCCTCATTTCAGTCTTTAAGTAATCTTTAAGTCTTTAAGCAGAGCCTAGATGACCATTTGACAGATACTTTGTTTCTATATGTCTGGGATCCTTTGTTTAAGTATAGAATGACCTACATAGCTCCTCAAATTCCTTCTAATTTGGAAATTCCATATTACTTGGAACTTGTGTGACCTGGAATGATTCAAAATCACTTTTATTCTGTTAATTTAATTCAAAATTTAAAGGGGATTATATTTGATGAAATCTGATATTTCTGCTATGTTTGTATATTTTAATTAACTATATGGTAACTATATTTTAAATAACTATATTGACTTCATAGCATTGTAGAAAAGAAGACTATTAAAATCTGTTTTAGGCCAGATAACTTTTTTTGGGGGGGGGGTATTTGACAGGGTAGCTAAGTCCATTTACCTTTAATAACACTTGAGTATTTCTGTAGTTCCTTATGGCCTCTGCAGCTTGGCGGTTGGCATGATTCAGCTGGATTTCCATTTCATTCAAATCTCCCTCCATCTTCTTCTTTATCCTGAGAGCATCATTTCTGCTTCTTATTTCAGCATCTAGTGTACTCTGCATAGACTCTACAATTCTAATGTGATTTCTTTTTAACTGTTCAAGTTCCTCATCTTTTTCAGCCAATTTCCTGTCAATGTCAGACTTGACTTGGTTAAACTCAAGTTGGATACGAAGGATTTTTCCCTCTTCATGTTCAAGAGATGCCTGGGAAGACAATTGATTAATTAGTAATAGAAAACAATTATTGCTTGAATTTTAAAAATATGAGAACCAGGATCAAGTTCTTTCTGGGATTCAACTCCATCTCCTTGTTAATACCAGCATGACTTACTTTAAGCAATATGCATATTGCTTATAATATCTACATAGTATTGGAAACATTCTGAATAAAACAAATTTTTAGAAATCAAATTTTAAACAAAATAAAAACATTTTAAACAAAATTTGTTATTTAAAAGCAACTGCATAAAACTTTTTATAAGGCTATGTTTATATATACATATATACACATGTATATGTATAATTTTTTATAAGAACACCCCCTAAATGATTTGTTGAGGCAGCAAAGTGGAGTAGAATGAACACTCAGCCAGGAAACCTGTGACTAAATATTAGTTGTGCCACATTAACTGTGTGGGCAATTTCTCTAAATTACATGTGTCTCAAGTTTTTCATTTGTAAAATGGGCATAAAGTTGTTATAAGGAATGCTGTGTCATAAAGTTTTAATGAAATGTGAACTATTGTTAAATCCATATTTCCCTAGGTCTGTTCTAGTTAAAGCACAAGAAACCCAGAAGGTTTTTTTCCCCTTCCTATTGGAAGGAATTGATCCCTAGAACTTTTAAAGTTTCCATATTCGTGAATGAATGAAACAAGACAGGCATGGCATGTTGATAAACTGCCACCACTTCCACCTCCCCTTAAATCATTATTAAAAAAAAAAAACAGGACCCTGAGCCCAAGAGGCACAATAGTACAATAGTAGCACACCATCAGCATGACTGGAATTGCTTCTACCACCACATCTGTTACTACTGCCTATCAAAAACTTCCTTGTAACCACTATTTAGAGAATCAAGCCTTTTGGTGCTAAAACCTGCAACCTTCTCAACAGCCACAGCTAATAAAGATCCATTCTTCCAACCAAGTTTTTCGCATTGTCAAATGTACCAACATCAGAAATTAATGTGACTTTATCAATGGAAATAATATTAAAGAAGATGAATTACCATTCACTTTGCAGCTTCACTCTAAAACCCCTGGGCCAATGATGGGCAAACTTTTTAAAGAGGGGGCCAAAGGAAAGGAAGTGCTCATCTGTCAGTCTGTTTCTAAGGCAACTCTTTCGAAATTTCATTGTATTGTATCCTTCTCATTGTATTCATCAGATTAGGAATAATGTCTCGCAGCAGATAGAACATTTCAGGGGGCCATATCTGGCCCACAGACCTTAGTTTGCCCATCACTGCCCTAGGGCATTTGTATCTAACTTGCAGCTAAAACATGTCATATATGTTATCTCCTGAGAGCTGGAACTGTTTTGTCTTTCTACTTGTATCCCAAACTTTGTACATAGTAAACACTTAATAAATGCTTTTTTATTTGTTCATTCATTTATGCATGCATGCATTCATGAAGGTACAAAAGTAATTGAAATCTAAGGTTCCTATGAGAAAATCCTATGATCCTACCTCTGCTTCCTCAAGGGAAGCTTGTAGTTCACATTTTTCTTGTTCTATTTGCTTCTTTATTTTATCCAATTCATGAAGTTGTTTCCCTCCCTCTGCAACTTGTTCAGTGAGGTCAGATATCTCCTCTGTTGGTTAACAGACAGATAGAGGATTGGTCAGAAGATGGCCAACAGTTTTTCTGGCATTTTGATGGTAAAAAAGGTTTTAAAATAATACTCACGCTGCAAATTCTTGTTCTCTCGCTTCAGGGTTTCAATCTGGTCCAAGGATTCCTCATAAGCATTTTTCATCTTGAAGAGCTCTGTGCTGAGAGCCCTGGACTCCTTTTGGGAAGCTTCAAGCTCAGCCTGAGTTTCTTCATATTTCTGTTTACATTCTGACAACACCTAGACAACAGGAAAGGTCAAGCTACAATGAATAAAATTATGTAGGGTAAAATAAGCAAAAAGTAATAGCAAGGGGGCAGCTGGGTAGCTCAGTGGATTGAAAGCCAGGCCTAGAGATGGGAGGTCCTAGGTTCAAATCTGGCCTCAGACACTTCCCAGCTGTGTGACCCTGGGCAAGTCACTTGACCCCCATTGCCTACCCTTACCACTTTTCTGCCTTGGAGCCAATACACAGTATTGACTCCAAGATGGAAGGTAAGGGTTTAAAAAAAAAAAAAGTAATAGCAATGACCCAGGGATACCTTGTCAAAATTCCTTTGCTTTTTATCGAGAGCAGCACAGGCAGCATTGGACCGCTCTACATCAAGCATGAGGTCCTCCACTTCATTCTGTAGCCGCTGCTTGGTCTTTTCAAGGGAAGCACATTTGGCATTCACAGCTTCTACATGCTCCTCAGCATCTTGAAGGCGCTGGGCCAGCTTCCTCCTGGAAAGATTCGTGTTCAATAAGCATGAATGAACAAGAGCAGAATCAACATGTCCAACAAGAATTATATTCAATTGCTTTAGAAGACCCAGTAGCTTACCTAGATGGCTAGGATGCCTTGTTGAACTTAAAAGTATTTCTATATAGTTAATGAACTACACTATTTCAAATCATGGCAGCTAAGGTCATTGTTTAAGCTGCTGAATGGTGTCCACAGCTGAAAGTAGCAAGTACAAGATACTGTCGTACTTTTATCGTATTTACACAGTTTTTTGCAAATGCCTTTTCAATAATACTCTCATTTCTATAACTTGCTATTAGCAAAGTGCTTTTCTCACAATAGCTCTGAAGTCGGTAGTTTTGATATCATTTATCCTCGTTTTATAGATTATGAAACTGAGACTCAAAGAATTAAAGTGAATTTATCTCTTATGATCACCTAGGAACAGTTTTGATTTGATTTGATATCAGAACAGATTTTCTGATTCCCAGGCAAACACTATTTCCAATTTGCTCTCTGCTTAGTTACTTCCTCACCTGGTTCCGATTTCAAGCATGACCTAGTCAGGCTTCACTTCATTCTTTGCTCTCTGGATAACCTCCCTACCATTTTGTCATTGTTTTCATACTTTTCTCTGTCCTACTCCTAGTTCTGGAACCAAGATCAAATCAACTGTCATTGTTCTTGGAAGAGATATATTGATCTATTCCACTACAATCTCATTCACCATCCCAATAGCTTTCCAAAGTAACACTTTCTTTGTGTCTTGTCTCCTCCTAATACAATATAAACTCCTGATAGCAGAGATTGCCTTTGCTGTTCAATTAATAAATAAACATTTATTAAGCATCTCCTTTGTGCCAGGGCACTGTGCTAAGTGCTGGGGATTCAAAAGACAGTTCCTGACCTCAGAGAACTTACATTTTTAAATGAGGGCAACAACATGTAAACAAATCTATACAAGTCAATATATAGAATAAATAGGAAATAATTAAAAGAGGGAAATCACTGGGATTAAAAAAGTTTGAAGAAAGTTTCTTATAAAAGGTTTTAGTTGGGACTTACAGGAAGCCAGGGAGGTTATTAGTCAGGGTAGAGAATAGAGAGCATTCCAGGTATGGGGGGCAGCCAAAGAGAATGCTTGGAACCAAGCTTTGTCTTTCTATCCTCATATGCATAACTCACACTTTAAGCACTTAATTGGTTTTCTTTCATTCATTCACTATTTTCACTTTTTATTATTACTTTTTCCATGTTGAAATGTTTATAATTTTCTTCCATTTTCTCTTTAAAACAAATAAAATAGAACTCCATCAAAAATACTGGAGGTTTAATTCACTGCATGGCAATTCAATGTAAAAAAGAAAATCCTTATATAATTTAAGCAAAACTAATAGCTTAACCTAGATTGACCTCATTTCCACTTTATTCTAGTTTTACCTTCTGAAAATTTCTATTTTCCTTCCAAACTCAACTCAAATGCTACTTTGAAGCTCTGCATGAGGCTATCTCTCATCTCTCTCCCTCTGCCCCTCTTCCAAATTCTCCAAGATTACTTTTGTAGCCTCTTTACTAGTTTTTGAATTCATATGCATGTGTAATGTGCATGTGTGTTTATACATGTGACACATGTGTGTTGTCTACCTCAGTAGAATGTAATCTCCTTGAGGACAAGTTTTTTCTTTTACTTTTGTTTTTGTATCTAGCTCAAAATTGCACTTAGCAGCTCTAGCACACAGCATAGTTCCTGTTAGTAGTTTGTACTTAATAAATGTTTGGTGGTCTAATTGATTAAAATAATTTTTTAAAAATATTCAGAAAGGAATCTTGCATATACTAGGCAGAGGTATGTTAGTGTTGTGCATGTATGTGCTCATGCTCAAAGCTCTGGGACCTCAGGAACCTCTGAAGGCTTTGGTTTGATCTATTTTTAAGGATGAACATTACATAGTCTAGCTAATTCTACATCCTTTAATACCAGATTTAAGGCTAGTGACTTTTAGATACATTTTTATACAACTGATTAAAATCTTTAGGTGCACTGCACATACTTGGCCTCTTCTAATTCCTCTGTGCGTTGAATGGCATCTGTCTCATATTTGGTCCTCCACTGAGCAACTTCACCATTGGCCTTGGACAAAGCCCTTTGCAGTTCAGCCTTGGCTTCCTGTTCTTCTTCATATTGTTCTCGTAACAAGTCACAGTCATGGCGAGATGACTGCAGGGCATGGGCCAAAGCATTCTTGGTCTATAAAAATTGTAATGTCAGTGTGTAAGTTTTACTTGCTTATAGAGAACCTTCTTTTTTATAAGCATAGAAGAATGAACTAGCAAAATAAGTCTTTGAGATATAAAAATATGCACTAACAGAAAAAGAAGCAATAACAAAATTATCATCATTACTCACTTTAGACTCCTCTTCTAACTGTCTTTTCAGTTCTTCAACTTGTTGGGTAAAGACTTGTTTACCCCTTAACAACTGAGAAACTAAAATTTCTTTCTCGTCTAATTGACGGGAATATTCACCTAAAATAACAAAGTGGAACATATTATTGGGATCATAGACAAAGAAAAGAGGCTTAACTATTACATATTTCTTTTTTCAGAACACAATCCTAGTTGTTACTGATTATACCTAATGAATTAAAAAAACCTCATTTCCATAGAATTTGTAGAGTTTTCTGATTATCCAATGAACACTAATAATTTCACTTCCAAAATGGAGATCCTGCCTTAACCCAGAATTTCTTTTCAGTTCTCTGTGATTCACCCTATTAGATGATAGATTTAGAGCTGGAATGGATGGATCTTACAATTCATCTTATACAATTCTAACAACTTTCATTTTACAGAAAAGAGAACTGAGGGCCAGAGAGGTAAGATGCCTTGGCTAAAGTTATAGAAGAACAACTAAATGGAAGATGATTCCAAGTTTGACCCTTCAGACTTAGCAAAGAAGCCTACCTGCTTCTGTGTGCAGTCGTGCTCTTTGGGCTGTCAGCTCATTGACCAGACGCTGTTGCTCTTCTTCCCTGTTCTTAAGTTCACTAACTTGGTCTTCCAGACTTCGGGACAGCTTTTCAAGATTTGCCTTCACATGGAGAGGAAAGGATGAGACACTGAACAGTGAGAAGAGTTAAAACTTCATCTTAGGCCACTTTTAAACACATGATGTTTACTAGACGTGGTTATAAAATAATGAAAATAAACATGCCAGACCTAACACATCTAAATAAATATCATCCCCTTAAAGTAGTGACTGTTGGAGGTCTAAAGAAATTAATGTAATTCCATCAATGATTAACTTACTTCTAGAGAATATCTTAGACATTTTAAAAGATTTGGAAAAGTGGGGCAATGAATCACTTCTCCAAGTGATTCAAAAGTATTCGACAACAAAGATTTGCTCTATTCCTGAAACATATATCTAACCTCACATGACTTGTTCAAATTGGTCATTACTATTTTTGCTGGAAATAATATAGTCAGAAGGAACCTACAAATCATTATTTGGAATGAGAAAGACTTGGATAAGAAACTGAAAGACTGTCATGGAAGGAGGATTACACTTGATCTGCTTGGCCTTAAGAGCAATGGAAGGAAGTTGCAAAGAAGCAGAATTAGACTTTATATAAGGAAAACTTCATAGCAATTAGAATTATATGAAAGTGAAATCTGCCTCACCCAATAATATACAGGTTCTCACTTGTACATAATTTCAGTCAGAGGTTATACAACTATTTGTCAGTTATATTAGAGAATGGATTCTTTGTCATATATGAGGTGGTTTACATAATTTGCCTTTCAGGTGTAAGATATTGTGATTTTGTGGGTTAGGGGTGATGAAACTCCACATTTTTCCAAAGTTTCCAAACTCTTTTTGAAGCTTCTTACCTTTGAAGTTTTTTCTAACCCTTTGGGTCCCTGACTCTCTTTGGAGCTGCTAGACCCAAGATAGTATCAAGCAGTATGATATTTTAGAATAAGGCACCGGACTTATCCTTAAAGAGATCTGGGTCCTTGCTCAGCCTTTGAGACTTATTAACTGTAACCTTAGGCAAGTCACTTAACATTTTTGTACCTCAGTTTCCTCCTATGAAAATGAAGGGGGTTGGACAAGGTCCCTTCCTGCTCTAAATATATCAGGAGACTTGCTGCTTCTCCTAGTCAATCTTTTCTAAAATCAGGACAATTTATGGTACATCCATGTAAAAACTAAATCATAAATGTTGAGCAGAGATTTTAAAGATCATTTAATCCAATTTACTCATTTTATCAATGAAAAGACTAAAACTAAAATGGCTAGTTCATTCAGTGGTAGTCAGAAAGAGATTCTGAGTGCACTAAAGCTTAATTCTAGTGCTTTTCCTACTATAACACAACTCTCTCCTCAGACCAGAATTCAGGAGCAGGCAGGCCAGTTTTTCCTTTTAGTCTTGGATTCCAAATTATCATAGGAATTCTATATGTGAATAGATTATAAGGCTTCCTTGGAGCTACCATATTGCCCTAGAAATTAAATTCCACTGTTTCAAATTTTTGGTAGATTTGTAAGTCTAATCCAGATCTACCCCAAATCATCATGAGAACCCTAGAAGTTTTGAAAGCTTTAGGGGTCTGTTTCAATCACTTGGCAGTATAGAACTGTCCTGTTACTGGGCAGTTTGTGGTTGCTCAATAGCCTCCAGCAACCTGGAACTAGTTTATACTAAAAATATAGCTAAATATGTGAAAATTCACACTAAAACCTTATAATTTTGAAAGATGAAAGTTCTCTTGCCATTAGTTTTGGCCAACATTTTTAACAAAAATCATACTTGAACAGAATAGATGTAACAGGCAAGAAAAAATTTTAAATAGTCACAACTAAAAAAGTTAAGTGAGAAGCCAAAATACTTGCCAAGGGAATAGCTATTCTCATTTGATTACTTTTATTTCATTTCAAAATTTTTATTTTCATGAAATATGTCTTTAGCATGTTTTAATACTGGTTTTAGATTTTTACTGATATCTTTCTAAAAATCTTATCTTCACTTTCCAATCTAACTTAACTTCTCATCTACCCAGTAAACAATTAACAATTACAAAAGGGGAAAATAGCTTAGCAAAAAACTGACATATGTAAAGCCTATGCAATTTTCCATGCCTATTGTCCTTCACCTCCACAAAGAAGGAGTGATTATTTTTGCTTTTAACAAGACTTTACGTAAGCTCTTATACTACCTTAGCTTTGGAGACCATTTCCATGTTACTAGCAAGGTCATCGATTTCCAACTTCAATTCACTCTTCTCCTTCTCTAGTTTCTGTTTCACCCTCTGCAAGTTATCGATTTGTTCCCCAAGCTCAGCCACACTATCCATGTGCTTCTTCCGCAGAGTGGCTGCTGTGGCTTCATGCTGCAGGGTGGCCTCTTCAAGGTCCCGACGCATCTTCTGGAATTCAGCCTCTCGCTTCTTGTTCAACTCCACCTGAGCTGAAGTTGCCCCACCAGCTTCTTCCAGGCGCTCACTGATCTCCTCAAGTTCCCTGGAGAGATCAGATCGCTGCTTCTCAGCTTTGGCCCGAGAGGCACGTTCTGCCTCAATTTCCTCCTCTAGTTCTTCAATGCGAGCCTGGGAATAGGGGAAAATACTCATCAGCTCCTTTCTGTCAATGGTTCATTCTCTGAATCTTGGTATCCATAAAAGTGATGACTTTACCTGCAACTCTTTAATCTTTTTCTGTAGTTGAATTTCCACTGCCTGTTCATCTTCAATCTTGCTTTGTAGGTTGCTAATTTCAAATTCCTTCCTTTTAGAAAAACAAATTGTTAGCTTTTTATTTTATTTTCCTTTCTTTTTGGCTTTTTTGTCCAGGACACTCTTATCTTACCCAGACTGGAAGTGCCAAGCCTATTCCTGTTGCTGATGTGCATAGAATCTTTGTCCTGCTCCTTTTCAATGGAGCACCGCTTCTTAGGGAGTCTGGTTGGTCTTTTCACTCATTGAGGCTGACCACATTGGTGCCAGACTTAGGGCATTTATGCAATTGGCTAAGCAGCTCACAACTCCTGAGCTCAACCAATCCACCAGGCTCAACTTCCCCCCATCAGGGCTAACAGGGTTATAGGTTGAATCATTTAAATAAAAAAGACAACCTCATATAGAAATTCTTGTCCTTTCTACAAAATTAAAATCATTTAAAAATGTTTCTTTTGTTTTTAAATCACTTTAATTTTTAGATATAAACCATCTGCTTTATCTACCTTTACATAACTATCCATTATAAACAAGATAAAAAAAGAGAAAAAAGAGTGATTCAGGAAAACTAACCATCACATAAACCTAGTCTGATAGTATTTGCAATGATCTGCACTCCATAGTTGACATCTATATTATATTTCTCTCACCCTGAACTTTATTTTCTTATCTTTTTCCTGGGCCAAATTTGGTCATTATAATTATATAGTGTTCAGTTTGTGGAATTACTATTCTTTCCATTTCCAGAGCTTCATTCAAAGCTACTTACTTTTTAAGTTTTTCATCAAGTTGCACTTTGTCATTTTCCATATCCATTGTGGATTCTTGGGCTAATTTGAGGTCACCCTCAAGTTTTCTCTTTGCTCTCTCTAGGTCCATCCGAAGCTTTTTTTCTTGCTCCAATGAACCTTCAAGCTGAACCAGAAAGATGTAAACAGTTTTTCAATATTAAAGTAATTTTCTAGAATTTGTTTCTCTTTTAGAAAGTTTATTTGTTTTTGTTTGTTTGTTTTTAAGACTTACATCATCCACTTGCTGTTCCAATTTGGTTTTGGCTTTAGTTAGTGTATTCACTTTGTCCTCTTCTGCCTGCAGGTCATCCAGAGTCTGCTGATGGGCCTCTTGCAGGGTTTTTTTCTCTTTAGTAAGCTTAGCAATGGTTTCATCCAGTCCTGCCATCTCTTCTGTGAGGTTTTTCACCTTAATAAATAGAGAGTGAGATAGCTTTATCATAAAACATGTTAACTATATCTTAGAAGTACTGAATATTTATGACATAACATAACTCAAGACCTTGTTTTCTGTAGCATGTTTTTCCTTTTCAACCTTGGCTAGTGTTAGCTCAAGGTCATCAATGTCTTTCTTGAGCTCTGAACATTCATCCTCCAATTTCCTCTTCTTGGCTGTCAGTTCAGCATTTACCTCTTCTTCATCTTCAGCTCTTTCAGTTAATTCTTTGATTTTTGCCTCAAGTTGGATTTTATTCTTGATAAGTTGTTCACATCGTTCCTCTGCATCAGCCAAGCTATCAGCTTCCTGTGAAGAAAATGCATTGAGCTATTGCATTTGGGATTTAAATTTTAAGCATGTTCTATGAAGAGAAAAGGGCATACTTGCTGCATTATGATGAATATTTTTTCATTTTAATAGTAAAGCATAGTGAATTTGATTATGTTGGCTTCAAAAATTCCGAAAAGAAAAATAGAAATTAAGTGGTGTCTATGCATAGAAACCTAACTAATATTTCCTAAGAAATAGGACTTAGATAATGGGATGATTGCCTTTAAAGGTGAAAAGAAGTAACAAAATCTAATGAAAGAAAAGCTTTACTTGGTGGGATTCAGGAGATCTGGGTTTATTTGAAGTTCTATAACCTCAGTGCTTCTTCTTTCTTGTCAGGATAATAATTGCTACTACAAGTCAAGTCAAGTATTTAAGTTCCTACTATGTGCCAGGCACAACACTGAGCACTGAGGATACAGAGAAAAGCAAAAATAGTCCCTGTCCTCAAGGATTTCACAATCTAATGGGGGACAACATGCAAACAACTATGTACATACAAGATATATATGGGGTAAATGAAAGTAATACCAAAGGAAAAGTGCAAGCTTTGAAAGGATCAGGAAAGGTTTTTGCAGAACGTAGGATTTGAACTGAAACTTGAAGGAAGCTGAGGAAGCTAGGAGACAGAGATAAAGAGGAAGAGTATTCCAGGTATGAGGGACAGAGTGGAAAGATATGGAATGAGAAGACAGAATATCTTGGAAGTAAAGCAAAGAAACCACTGTCATTAAATGTCATAAACAAAAGCAGAATAATACTTCTTTTTTCTTTTTAGAATAATACACTCTTTATTGACCAGCTTAAACCCCATGTACAACTCTAAACAATAAAGGACCTCTGAAGAAAGGATTCAGTATTCAGTGATACTACTTCTAGACCCATATGCCAGAGATCAAAGAAAAAAGAGTGGGACGCATACATACAAAAGCAGAATTCTGATCCTTTTTTATTAAAAGTCCAATACTCTATCCACTACATTGCTTAGTTGCCACTTTGAGAAGATGCCAAAGTGATTGTGAGGAGGAAATTTGGATGTCTAATAACATTCATCAATGAAAATAAAACAAAATTAATGAATTGGACATGTATTTAAAGGTAAACAAACAAAAATCAAATAAAAATCCTCTAAATTTCATGAAAATGTAAATTCCAGAAATCAAAGAGAAGATGAACAAAACTGAAAAATTTTAAAGTCTACTGAATAAATAAATAAAACTCAGAGATGGATTTTTGAAAAAAATAATCAGCTAATCTTCTAAGAAAAAGAGAGGAAGGGGCAGCTGGGTGGCTCAGTGGATTGAGAGCCAGGCCTAGAGATGGGAGGTCCTGGGTTCAAATCTGACCTCAGACACTTCCCAGCTGTGTGACCCTGGGCAAGTCACTTGACCCCCATTGCCTAGCCCTTACCATTCTTCTGCCTTAGAGTTAATACCCAGTATTGATTCTAAGATGGAAGGTAATGGTTTAAAAAAAAAAAAGAAAAAGAGGGGAAAACCAAATTGTCAAAATAAAAAAATAAGAATTCACAAGAAATGAAAGGAATGTAAAGGAAATTATTTGAAATAATTTGATCCACTTCGATGGCAACAAGACTGATAAATGAAATTAAATGAGTCAATATTTAGAAATTATAAAATATTCAGATAAATAGAACAAGTAGATAATTTAAATAATCCAATCTCAAAAAATAAAATAACAATCCATAATTGAACTCCAAGAGGAAAAAAAACTTAGTGGATTTATAAGTGGATTCTATCAAACAATAATTAATCCATTATTACATGAAGTTTACAAAAATAGGAAACGATATCCTTTCAAATTCCTTCTATGAGATAAGAAATAGTCTTTATACCTAAACCAAGGAGACACAAGGCAGAGAAAATAAAGTATGCCAGGAAAGTTTAAGCTGAGATCCATAAATTATTTTTAAATATTAATAACTTCAAATATAATTGATTTCCTTTTTAATCTTGTATATTCTATTTTATATATTTAAATAAATAATGGCTAACATTTATATAATACTTACTATCTACCAGGCACTGTGCCAAGCACTTTATAATTATTATCTCATTTGTTCCTCACAACAGCCCTAGGGGGTAAGAGCTATTATTATCCTTATTTTACAGATGAGGAAACTGAAGCAAATGGAGCATAAACAATTTGCCCAGGGACACACAACTAGGGTCTGAGGCCAGCTGTGGACTCTGTTCTTCCTTACTCCAGCCCCAGTGCTCTATCCATTGTACCACTTAGTAACTCTATCTGAGAAGGGCCCCATTTCAGAAAAATTTTCTGAGATAGAGTGCATAGACTTCACTAGACTGCCAAAGGCATCTAAAAAACAAAAAAAAGGTAAGAATCACTGTAATAGATCAATATCCCTGATAAAAATAAAAACTAATAATTTAAAATAAAAATATCATCAAAAAGACTAATAACATGAAAAAGATATCTTTGATGATATTTTTATTTTAAATTATTAGTTTTTATTTTTAATGTTGAATATATATTGGGAATGCAAAATTATGAAATACAAACTCAATCTGAGTATCTTATAAGAAGAAGTGGTGGTGCTTTGTCAATCTAAGGCATTGTTTACTATCAAAGATGAATAAAAATGTTCTTTTTAGAATGTATTCAATGATAGTAGGCTATTATTTGAATGCCAAATACTCACTGATTGAACTTGGAGCTGCAGGTCATTTTTCTCTTTCAAGAGAGATACCATTTTTTCTTCCAGCTCTTTTCTTTTTGCTTCTGACTTTGCAAGACTTTCTTTTGTTTTCTCAAATTCCTCTTTCATGGTGGCCATCTCCTTCTCAGTTTCAGCACTTTTGAGTAGGGGCTTGATTTTAAAGAATAATTTCATCCAAGGCCAATGCTTGACATTCATGAAGGCACGAACATTGTACTGGATGCAAAAAAGGGCTTCTCTGAAATATAACAAAAAGACAAATCAAGGTCTTTTTATTAATTAAATTATCATGAGTAGAAATATTAGAGCATAACATAGGTCTCTTGCTCATAGTAGATGTTTAATGTTTTTTAGCTACATTATTTTATACAACCACTTTCTAATTAGTTATATTTCCATAAAAAAGATAAAGCCTGGTATTAATGCTGCTTTGTTAATGAATTCTGATTAGTAAAAAAATCTACATAAAATGGATTTATGTATCTCTATTCGTTAATGACAAAAGTTGGCTTTTCAGTAATATGACACACATATCCATGTTTGAATATATATATATATATATAATGTTAAGTATTCTTATTAACATAGAATCTGGTTTTCAAAATAATGTGTTTGTAATTTGAGGATGGAGAGTAGGGCGAGGAAGTAGAATACTTCTTAGCCTTTGCTCTGTGGATAAAAATCATGGTTTTGTTTGTAAATTACTATTCCTAAACTAAGCTGGTATTACATATTTATTTCATCTCTTCCTCATTATTCAGAAAGACCACTCCATTTTTTAAACTCTGCAATGCAACATACTAATAAATACTTGATTATATATAGTCTTATATTATTATTTGTTTTGCATTAATTTTATCTCTCCAACTATACTGAGAGTTCCTTGAAATCAGGAGACATATCTAATACTATCTCCTGAAGCAAATTATAAATTCCTTAGGGCCATACATAATTCAGTAAGATTGATAATTCCTCTATAAAGAACACACTTAAATTTAAATCCCCAATTTAATATCTGAATATGGTTTCTCCAGAAGAACCTGATGACTTGACTGATGCAAAGGAAAGGTGGAATGGACTTATCAAGACTAAAATTCAACTTGAAGCAAAAGTCAAACAACTGGCTGAAGATAAATAAGAAATAAAGAGGGAGGTATTCAGCTTAATGTCGAGGGCATAGTTGTATTGAATCATTGATATGTTAGTTCTCAAGTTACATATATATATATGTTTATATATTTATATATATATATTTCCCCCCCCAGTACGTGATCTGAGATCCCTGTCCTTATCCCCAATTTGTTGTTGTTGTTGTTTAGTCATTTCAGTCATGTCTTATTCTTTGTACTCCATTTTGTGAGGATTTTTTTGACAATGATATTGGAGTGGTTTGGCATTTCCTTTTCCAACTCATTTTACTGATGAGGAAACTAAGGCAAATGGGTGACTTAACCAAGGTCATATAGTTAGTAAGTGCCTGAGGCTGGATTTGAATTGAGGTCTCCCTGACTTCAGGTCTGGCACTTTGTCCACTGTGCTACTTAGGTACTTTTATCCTTTATAGCTCCCACTATCCAAACCTTTAGGGATCAAGAACACTATAATAAAAATAAATGAAAATTCCTAACAATTTCTGAAGCCAACAATTTTGAACAATGCAATGCAATTTCTTAAACTAAGAATTATATATTGCCTAAAAATTTAGGCAGAAACAGAAGAAGAAATAAATATGGAGAAAGTTATCCTCTTAGATGGAAATCCTCTTAGCTTTAGAAATAGCAAAATATTCCTCACTTCTGCTTTGTCTCCTTTTCTAAATTAATATATTAACGTTGTTAAAATGAGAAAATGATAAAAGAATATCAGAGACTTAACAGCATTCTTTTAATGTAATTTAATATAAATTTAATGAAATTTAGTGTAAATCAATTGTCACAATGAGGAAACCAAAAGGGTCCATAAACTTCCTTAGTCAGAAAATATTTGATCATTTTGTCAAGTGGAAAAATATGAGAGTCAAGGGCTACATAAGTCTTGAATACCATTTATAAATCTTATAGAGGAAAGTAACATCTTTAAATCTTATAGAGGAAAGATGTTAACAGGCAGCAATGCTTCATATAACAACAAGATGCAATGAGAGAAACAGAAGATAGACATAAAGAGACAGGGACAAAGAGAGAAAGAGACAGATTTTTGAATGATGAAAGAATGTTGAATGATGAAACAGGGAAGACAATAAATACATGAAAAATGGGAAAGATCGGTCAAAATGACCAATAATACTCTTCAATGGCAATGGAGTCCTACACTTGGACTTTTATATCAGTCCTTGATATACTTTCCTGTAGAAGGGTATAATGTGTTTATAGATCTGGTAAAACATTTAAGTGCACTATGTCTATGTGTTTCGATTCCTAAACTTATGTTGGGGAGTAAAAACAAAATTTTCTAACCTAAAAAATAAAAATAAGAAGTATTTAGAATTAGCTTATTGTGACAGTTAGTCTGTGTCCAATCCTTCTGGACCAAATGTTATAGTTAAGCTATATCTTTTTTGCCTTTGCAAGTTTTGAGCTTTACCTTTAAAGGGAATACACATGGAATGAGATTAAATAATAGAGTCTACTAGGTGAGGGAAAGAGAATATGTAGAAATAGTAATGAGGAACATGAAATAGATTGAAACAGAAATGAGTAATGCAAGAGGATGACTCAGTGAGCACTTAGCTGATGAGCTTTGGCATATTTGGAAATAACTAATAATGAGACAAAGGACTTGGTTTGATTAGGAGATATCAAATAGTAGAGAACTTTAAAGACTGGATAATGAAATTTGGATTTGATGAGTAACATTAAAAACTACAAGTGGATTCTTTTTTAAAATCCTCACCTTCTGACTTAGAATCAATACTAAGTATTGGTTCCAAGGCAGAAGAGTGATAAAGGCTAGGTAATTTGGGTAATCGGGTACCCCCAGGGTGTCACACAGCTAGTATCCAAGTATCCAAGTGGAATGTATCCAATGGAAATATCCAAGGCCAGATTTGAATCCAGGACCTCTCATCTCCAGGCCCGACTATCTTCTAAGCCAAGTAGGTACCTCACTACAATAGATTCTTTTTTTTTTTAACATTTAATAATTTTTATTTTTTAGAAAAGTTAACATGGTTACATGGTTCATGCTCTTACTTTCCCCTTCACCCCCTGACCTCCCCCCTCCCATAGCCGATGCGCATTTCCACTGGTTTTAACATGTGTCGTTGATCAAGACCTATTTCCAAATTGTTGATAGTTGCATTGGTGTGGTCGTTTCGAGACTACAATAGATTCTTAAACAGAATTGTAGCATGATGAACATTTTGTTCACAGGAAAGTTTTCTGGGAGATATGAATAGAATAAATTGGTGCAGTGAGGTCAGAGACAAGGGAGCAAGAAGCATTATAATGTGATGAGGCTCTAAGGGGATGAAATACTCTTTTGTGTGAAACAGTGAGTCTCTTCTCAGTGGAAGTATCCAAGCAGAATCTTCTAGGAATGTAAGTCAAGGGATTTCTACTTTAAGTAGGAATTTAGAATAGTTTCCTTCCAATGCTTATTTTTCCAGTGCTAAAATTGAGTGAAGACTCAATGTCTTCTAGGAGTACTGAACTGGAAAAACAGAGAAATTATTATTATTATTGTTATTATTACCTTCTTTGCAACATTTTCTGGTATTCTACCCTCATAAGGAATCCTCTGCACACAGCTTGAGTTCTGGTGATAATTTGTGCTAGCTTGTCATCTCTCATCTCCTCCAAGAGACCCAGAAGACCAGCTTTGAAGAAAACCTTAACAAAGAAAAGATCACAAATCATTTTCATTCTTCAGGAAGCATAAACCCAGTAGAAGTCACTTATGTCATTATACCAGAAACAAAAAATTGGTGCTTATACCTTTGTGTGACCAAACTTATACTGGGTGTGATCCACATCAATAGATCCAAGAAGCTTCTCAGAAGCCTTCTTGCTATCAATGAACTGCCCTTCAGGAATAGCACTTGCATTTAAAACCTTGTATCTGTTGGATTAGATAAATTCGAATGTAGAAACATTAGTACAGAAGTTAGTTAATTTGTTGTTTGTTGATTTCAATTAACCTCCACCAACAGAATAATAGAAATACCATTTATCAAATGCTTATGTATTATATATCATAATAGCCCTGGGAGTGTAGATTCAATGTCTTATGAAGCTTCTATTGAGCACATAGCATGCACTAAATAAATATTTCTAATAGAATTGATGAACATAACTGAATCTCAAGAGGGATAGTTCACAATATAGTTAATAATTATATTTGACTGACTATGTGCTAGGCACCATGCCAAGCACTCTACAATTATTATTTTATTTGGTCCTCATAATAACCTTGTGAGAGGAAGTATTCCTATATACATGTTCCAGATGAGGACACTAGGAGAAATAGAAGTTATGTGAAATACTCAGTCAGTAGAACTATGATGTGTCTGAGACTGTATTTGAATTCAGTTCTTCAGACCTGAAAAGTGCCCAACTTAGAACCTGAAATTACCTGAATTCAATTCCTGTCTCTATTAGTGCCTTTCCTTCTCAGATTACTTTCTATTGGCTATGTCTATATCATAGGTATCTAATTATTTATATGTTGTTTCCACCATTAGAATATGACCTTGTTGAAGGTGAGGACCATATTTTTCCCTTTCTTTATGCCCCTAGCTTTAGAATAGTGCTCTAAACATAGCTCTTAAGAAATGCTTTTTGATTCACTGGCGCAATCTGATATGACTCTGAGGAAATCACTTAATATTTCAATCACATAGGCAATTCTCTAAAACCATAAAACAGTAAAACATTTGTCTTTATGTATTGGTAGAGGGACTTTCCTCACTGTGAGTTCTCTTCAAATTGATGAAATCAGAAGTTCAGATAAAATAAATAATAAAATCATAGAAATATTAATGATAACCTGAGAGAAAAGATAAGTCAGAATAATTTTAGAGCTGAAGGATTCTGTGGGTCAAAGAGGGGAAGTGACTTGTCCAAGGTCACACAGGGAGGAAATAGTAGAATTTTAATTCAAGTCTATATCATTTATATTTTTCATACTATACTGTTCTTCCTTTATGAAATTTCATTAACTGTGTCCTGGAAAAAAATCTGTTTTTCTACTGTTTAATCCATATCTATTTCTCATCTTTGAGAAATGTTACATTTTCATTTATGCTGATATTCTATCCTTTGTAACATTTGATTTGTTCATTTACACAACCAGTTAAACAATATATGTGCAGTGTTATATAACATTGCAATGGTGAACTACTGAAGGGTTGCATTGTTGTATTATATAATTTACACCAGGGATAGACTAACCTTTGTTTGAAGTCACCATAGAGGATTCGACTTGGGAATCCTTTCCGGCAAATTCTGATGCCTTCTAGAACACCATTACACCTCAACTGGTGAAGAACAAGTTCATGTTCCATGGCACCTGAAAGAAACCACCAATATGGCCACTATGTTACAAAGTGAATAACTTCTAGCCAAAATGTATATTTTAATCTGAGACTCTCTTACCAGGAGTTTTGGTTTCATTGGGAATGATACAGCGTACAAAATGAGGGTGAGTGCTCCTCAGATTGGTCATCAGTTTATTTAAATTCTCCTAGAAGACCAAATGTCAAGTTTCATGAATATGGATTACATTAGAATCACAGAACCTCAAAAATGGAAGAGAAATCAAATACTGTTCAGGTCAGTCTGTATCTGACCAAATATTCCTTCAAAAAATAAGACCTCCAATGAGTAAAAAACCATTTAAAATAGCCTTGAGAATAGCTATTTGCCTTCTTATAGTAAGCAACAATTTGTGCCAGCTGAGAAAATAATGCTGATATCATTTCAGTATCTAAACTTGTGTTTTCATTGTTATTGGGAAATCCCAGAGAGGTAACTTCCTCTTCTAATGGTGATCAGCAACTGTTCTGCAACCTATAATCTTAGAAAATGGCCTGAGAGCACTGAGAGTTTAAGTGATCTATCACTGTCACACTGCTAGTATGTGTGACAACTTTATATTATTATAGTGCTTAGAAAGCACTCCTGTGTAAAATGAAGGGATGTCCCTCAATTGGGGAATGGCTGAACAAATTGTGGCATATGATGGTGATGGAATACTATAAGTAATGATAAACTGCTTGATTTCTATAAGAACTGAAAAGACCCACATGAACTGATATGGAGTGAAATAAGCAGAACCAAGAGAACATTATACACAGTAGCTGAAATGTTATGTTATTGACTCTGCTACTAAAAGCAATGCAGTGTGATCCAGGACAACTCTGAGGGACTTATGAGAAAGAATGCTATCCACATCTGAAGAAAAATTTGTGGGAGTAGAAATCCAAAAGAAAACATATGATTTATCACTTGTTTATATGTATGAGTTTTGGATTTAAAAGATTATTCCATTATAAAAATGAATAATAGGGAACTAGCATTTAAGTGATAATATATGCATAACCCAGAGAAATTGCTTGTCAATTCTGGGAAAGGGGAGACAAGAAGAATCATGTAACCATAGAAAAAATTTAAAAATTAGAAAAATTAAAATTTAATGAACATAAAGAGCACTCCTATGTATTATCTCATATAATCTTTACAACAATATTGTAAGTCAGGTAGAAAGAAAAATAATACCTAATCCACACAATCACAGAATCTCATATCTAGAAAGCATTCCAGTGGCTATTTAGTCCAAACTGAACCTAATCAATCTTTTCTATATAGCATTCCTACAGAAAGTCATTCAGCTTTTGCTAAAAAAAACCCTTAATAAAATGAGGGGTAGAGAAACTCACTACCTCTCAAAGGCAGCCCATTCCACTTTTGGAAAATTTTGTTTTTGGAAAATTTTCTTACTTCAAAACAAAATTGATTTCTCTTCAACTCCTACTTATTTCTCCTAGTTTTCCTTTCTGGGGACAAACCGAACATGTCTAACTTCCCTTCTACATTCTAGCCTTTCAAATACATGAAAGGAATCTATCATGCCTGTTCCTTTTCCATAACTTCACATCTCCCCTTCCCATTTTCTCTTCTTTGAGCTAAATATCCTTACTTCCAGGGGCAGCTAGGTGGCTCAGTGGTTTGAGAGCCAGGCCTACAAACAGGAGGTCCTAGGTTCAAATTTGACCTAAGACACTTCCTAGCTGTGTGACCTTGGGTATGTCACTTAACCCCCATTGCCTAGCCCTTACTACTCTTCTGTCTTGGAACCAATACCCAGTATTGACTCTACAATAGAAGGTAAGGGTTTATTTTATTTATTTTATTTTTTAAATTCATTTATTTATTTGAGAATATTTTTCTATGGTTACATGATTCATATTCTTTCCCTTCCCTCCTCCTCCCTCCCCTTCCTATAGCCAACAAACAATTCAAGTGGATTTTACATGTATCAAGACCTATTTCCATATTATTAATATTTGCAATAGAGTGATCATTTAGACTTAGAGTTTACATATCTAATCATATCTTCATCAAATCATGTGATTAAGGAAATGTTTTATTCTGTGTTTCTACTCCCTCAGTTCTTTCTTTGAATTTGAATAGAGTTCTTTTTCATAAAACCCTCAGAATTGTCCTGTATCATTGCATTGCTGCTAGTAGAGAAGTCTGTTGTTATGTTTGATTGTGCCACAGTGTATCAGTCTCTGCATATAACGTTCTCCTGGTTCTGTTCCTTTTGCTCTGCATCAATTCTGAAGGAAAGGGTTAAAAAAAATTCTTACTCCCTTCAACCAATCCTCATATAATATTGTTTCCTATTTACACTTTTCTATATAGACTATATTTACACTGTTTGGTCTCATTTGAATGTAATTAAGTATTTTTAAAATGTATCAGGAACTGAAAAAAACATTTCACATATTTAATTAAGTTAGAATATAACAAAATTACTACCTCTGTATTCTGGACATGCAACTCAATATCACACTAGTTTTCTAGCTTAAAAAAATAGCCAAACAACTAAAATATTGACTGATGGTAAATTTCTGTCCATTAATTGTCTCCAAATTTTTCAGAAAAATTTCTATCCCCTATATTGTTCTTGTGGATTTGACTTTTTCAATACCAAGTATAGGACTTTTTACCTTATGAAATTTAGTTTTATCAAATTTAGCCTGCTGTTTCTCACTCTCTTTCTATCTCTGTGTGTATGTGTATAGATAGTAGATATAGATCAAATAAGATAATTTTTGAAAAGTGCTTTGCAAGCACTAGCATGCTATATGAATGGTAGATACCACCACCACCACCACTGCTATTGCTACTGCTACTGCTGGTACTGCTGCTTTTATTTCTACTACTGACACTTTTGTCCAATCTGCTCATGATTCCTTCCAGCCTTAATGAGTATTGAGAGTGTGTATGTGAGGGGAATAAATGGAAACATATGTTATAGTCTAATCAGAGTGAATAAGGGAGGAGGTATTGCGACAAAAATAGCTAATATGGTTGATGGGTCCATAAAAACACCTTCTGCACACCAATGTAATTTGACAAACTCCTCTAGCTTAGTTATTATTGGTGAATTTGAAAATGTCTAGGGTCTATTTAATCTACAAGGGTACATGTCTAAAGGGCTTCAACTCCTTTTATCCTCCTGCATATTAAACTAGTCTTGCCTATTAGTGGTACACTGAAATTGTCTATAATTCCAAGTAGGGATCATTCCCGGGATTTCCTCATTTCTCAGGGTTCTTATGACGAAGTGGCAGAGATAAGAAATAACCATTTCCTTATCCCTCCAAACAAAGTTTATCCATGGTGCAATAATTAAAAACATTTTTTTTTGAAATTGACTAAAGAATATTGAACAAAGAATGTGGCTGTACCCTGAAAAGAGCTGACACCGTCTGGAAAGATGAACCCTTCTTCTTGGAACTTTTCTTTGCTCCACCCTCTGAGACAAAAAGATAAATTAAATTAAAATAGAATCTGGATGCTGCAATGTTCCTTGATAATTCTATAGGAATCAGTATGTTTGGGTGAATATTGTAGAAATTACCTGCTTCAGCTGCAGCATATGCAGAGAAGAGATAAGCCAGAGTTTTCATTGAGGATTTCTGGTACAGCCCAACCACTGTCTCATTCAGGGGGTCCTTATTCTTGTCTAGCCAGCCTGCAATGTTGTAGTCAACAGTGCCAGCATAGTGTATCAGAGAGAAATGGGCTTCAGCCTTTCCCTTGGTAGGCTTGGGTTTCTGGAAGTTGCTGGACTTGCCAAGATGCTGGTCATATAGTTTGTTCTTGAAAGATGTATCTGTTGCTTTAGGGAACATACATTCTTCTTCTAAGATGGAGAAAATGCCTAGTGGCTGAAATACAGAGGAAAGATGTTGGATTTCAAACTCTCATCCTTCAAAAGTAAACACTGGTATGATTGTCATTTCTTTGGATAATGCCTAGCCCTAAATTAAGCAAACTGATTTCACAGATCAAGAAAATGCTTTTATTTAGGGACAAAATAGATTTGGTTACATCAGATTATATGCAATAGCTATCCCATCACCACCACCACTAGGCTATAAAACAGCCACATTATGAATAACTTTGTTTTTAATAAGAAAAAATAACAGGATATGTAGAGTAAAAGTAAGAGGGTTTTTTTTGTTTGTTTTTAGCCCTTACTTTCTATTATCTTAGTAATAAGTCTAAGGCAAAAGGGCAAAGGTGAGGCAAACAGGATTTGGTGACTTGCACAGGGTAACATAGGTAGGAAGTGTTTGAGGTCAGACTTGAACTCAGGTCCTCCCAACTTCAGGCCTGCTTCTCTAACCACTGGGCAACCAATAGCTTCTAAGAGTTTGTTTTTAAATGTTTGTTTTTTAATATCTATTTTTGAGAATTGAGTCAACTTTCAAAGCTTATATCATTAAATTCAACCTTGCAGATTCAGAAGTATATGCAATAAGTATAATTACATTGAGATTTTAAAACAACCCAATAATTAATTGTCTTTAATATTCTTAAGCTTCTTTCCTATTTATATGGAAAGAATTAAAATCATTTGAATTTTGTTGCTTGGCTTCTTGATTCTGAATAGAGTAGCAATTTGGCTGACTGATTATGGAGACTAATGGCACCACATTTGTTCTGGTTATGCCATTTATAAAATAATCTTTCTAGAAAATCAAAAGTAAGCTTGGTTTAAATTGTGATTTTTTTTATCAATTCAGAACAATAATACAAAACATTTTCTTGGCTTTTTGTTAAGTGCTTTTTATTTTTTTTAAACCCTTACCATCTGCCTTAGAATTGATACAAAGTATTGGTTTCAAGATAGAAGAGAGGTAAGGGCTAAGCAATGGGCTTTAAGTGATTTGCCCAGGTCCATCCCAGCTGTGTGGAATTTGAATACCAGATTTGAATCCAGGAACTCTCATCTCTAGTCTGGCTCTCTATCCACTGAGCCACCTAACTGTTCCCTTGTTGAGTGCTTTAAAATAAGTCCTAGCTCAGTTGTTCTAAGAATTTATTCTCATTCTCTGTCTCTGTCTCTGTCTCTGTCTCTCTCTGTCTGGGACATTCTTCCAATGGACGAGCTGGGAAGGAGAAGTTCTTTCCAAACTATGAAATGCAACATTTTTAATGCTCCAATCTCAAAGCTGGTGGAGCGTGACAAGAGTTGCATTGGCTGTCTTTGAAGAGACATCTAAGAAAACCAATGTCAACCTTAAATAACGACATAATTAAACCTCTTTTTGAAAAAAAGATCAAACACACCTTCTCTATGAGCTCAATGCAGGCAGCCAAGTCCATCCCAAAGTCAATGAATGTCCACTCAATGCCTTCCTTCTTGTACTCCTCCTGCTCCAGCACGAACATGTGGTGGTTGAAAAACTGTTGCAGTTTCTCATTGGTGAAGTTGATACACAGCTGCTCCAGGCTATTGAACTGAGTATGTCAAACACTTTGAGTAAGACTGGAGAAACAAGGAACGCTACAGTCAATCAAGATATAATGTATTTAGAATTTGGCTACTCACATCAAAGATCTCAAAGCCAGCAATGTCCAGGACTCCAATGAAGTACTGTCTGGGCTGTTTGGTGTCTAGTTGCTGGTTGATACGAGTGACCATCCACAGGAACATCTTCTCATAGACAGCTTTAGCCAGGGCGCCAACAGCATTGTGCACCTTCAAGGATGGAGGATCATTTCATAGAACTACTCAGAGAATATCAAGAATGCATTCAATCTCTCATGATAAACTTAAGTAATGAATTTTTACCTGCTGCACGGTCTGGCCTTTGGTCACATATTCATTGCCCACTTTCACTCTAGGGTAGCACAATGCTTTAAGGAGGTCAGCAGAATTCAGGTTTTGGAGATAGGCAGCCTTGTCAGCAACTATGAGGTAGGATGAAATAAAGTTAGATTATCATACCTCCCAATGAAGTTTTTTATAGCTACTTAAGAAAATGCCACCAACAATCTCTGCAGGGGTTTAAGTGCTATCACTTTAATATGGTCTCTACTTTACATTAAACTGTTGATTATTTCCATTGGCGAAGTTGTATAATCATCATGCATTTGTTGCAAGTATCCTTGGTGTTGTCATAGTGGTCATCATCATTATCATCAATTCAGGTCAGTAGTCACATACTTCCCTTATTTACACAGTTGTTAATGATACCTTCTGCCTCAAATTATATATTTATCTACACACACACATATAGTATTTCTTTAGTAGAATATATGTTTCTTGGGAGCAGGGACTATAATAGAATATAAATATAAGATTCCTAGGAGCCAGGAGACCAAGGTTATATTTTTATTTCTGCCATTAGCTTACCATGAAACTTTGGGTTAGTCATTCTTGGCCTCTGTCTCCTCATCTGTAAAATAAAGAAGTTGATCTCTAGCCAGGGAATGTTGGTACCAATTTAAGCTTCCTTATGAGGATTGCTTGTTAAATTTTCAGTGTGAGGATTTACTTCAAAAATTGACACACTACAAATAAGAGCTTGATATTTTTATTTCGTTGATGGCCTAGATTTATGAAAGTGATGGAGAAGATGTTAATAATGTAGATTAAATTTAAAAGGGTTCTTGTAGAATTGATTCTTAAATGAAAAAAAAAGACCCTACTTTCTGTCTTAGTATTAATTCTGAGACAGAAGAGTGCTAATGGCTAGGCAATTGGGATTAAGTTAGGAAGTATCTGAGGTCAGATTTAGATTCTCCTAACACCAGGCCTGCCATTCTCTCCACTACCTAGCTGCCCTGATTCTTGAATGCTTACCAACATATCAGTGATTCCAGCTCAACATTCCCCGCAATATATGTTAAATGTCACATACATTTATAGACAATAATTGGCATAGCTATTTAAAGACAGAAGGATCTTGGCTTTGGAATTTGAAGGAAAATTAAAGATCATGAAGGAAATACATTAGGAAGAAAATCATTTTGTACCAATTTCTGTCATATGTTTTAAAATTTGTTTTTAAATAAAAATCAAATAAATTAGTGCTAGATATCTTCTCATTCTCTTTTTCTCCCTTGATGCCTCTGTTTGGGTTTCAGTAACACCACATCTAATATTTTCTGCTTTGGGATATGTAGGAGGAAGTGATATCATGGGGGTGTGGACCTGTACTCCAGCAATACTATAAGGTTTCTATGCTATTGAGAGTAATATATCCCACTTCAAAAATGCCACTTTTGTGCTGTTGGGGATGGCACTAGGGTGGGAGAGGAGAGGAAGTAACCCCCTGGATGGTGCCATCTGAGCTATCTAAATTTCTCTATCCTGAGAAACCCCAGATATCTCTATATTAGTTCTGGTTCTGGTTTTCAACATGAATACATGTTTTGTGCATTAAGTGGCTATAGCTCTTAAAAATTATTCAAGATACATTTTTAAGTTTAATATGCATTATTATCATTTTTGCCACTATTTTCTTAAATCTAGACAATCAATAGTGATTTATAGTAATATCTGAGTTCTGAGGTATAAATGTTTATGCTAAGAATTTAATTTTTGGTGAACCAATGCTGGTGATCACTCTAGTACTCCTNATGCATTATTATCATTTTTGCCACTATTTTCTTAAATCTAGACAATCAATAGTGATTTATAGTAATATCTGAGTTCTGAGGTATAAATGTTTATGCTAAGAATTTAATTTTTGGTGAACCAATGCTGGTGATCACTCTAGTACTCCTCGCATTCATGACTATTTACCTACATATTACATATATACACACACACACACACACACACACACACACACACACACACACACACACATATATATATATATATATATATAAATTTATGTAAAAGTCAAGGCAAGATATGTGAAGAATCCATGATTTTGTCAGTGTGGACTAATGAAGGTTGGTTAATCAATCTATATATCTCAGTAGATAAGTGTTAGTAAGTTAGCTGAGGTTGAGTGATTTGCTCATATTCACATAGTGATATTCCATAGTCATACACAGTTATGCCACATATATATATATATATATATATATATATATATATATATATATATAGTGATGAGTTAAGAGTTAGTTTCATTCTGGATTTTGCATAATGTAAAGTCAAATGGATAGTTATTTAGTACCTTCAGTGCCATCTGGCTCAGCTTGTTCCTCTCTCTGTTTTTGCTTGAATTTCATGTTTCCATAGTGCATGACAGCTCCTGTAAGCTTGTAAATGGACACTTTTTCATCTGAAGTGAAACCCAGGATATCAATAGCACTCTATAAGAAGAAGAGATATGACAGAGATCAGGTGTAGTGTTCTCATCATTTTACTTTCTTTTAGGAGGAAGAGTTATCGATTTGTTTAGTTACAAGGTAAGATGTGTTATGAATTTTTCATTTGTAATACATAGGATGTTAACTTTATACAGAAAAACAAAAACAAAACACTAAAATTGTTAACATAGCTAAATACTAAATCCCAAGGGATATTACAAGGAAGCCATAGCAAAGTCAGACATGTGTAAACCCACCAACAGAACCTGCTAGCATCACTAAAAAACAACTGAAACAGAAATGCCTACTATATTGACAGTCAGCCAGTAATTCAATCTTCATGTTGGAAAGACAATGGATTTTTTTATGTGTGTTACTTACATCAGTGGCAATCAATTCCTCCTGATCATCAATGCTGGGAACAGTGATCTCCCCTTGACTGACAAAGGCATAATCATATGGATTGGTGGTAATCAGAAGCATTTCTAAACACACAAAGTACAGGGCATATGGTTTGAGTTTGAACTTGCTAATGAGATTATTAGTGCTCTGGTAATAAATAAATTAAAACACTGCTTTACCAATTAGTTCTGGCTTCTTATTGGATGTGATCTGATAAAAAATGTGATAACTTCTTTCAGCCTTTAGTTGAAAAGTAACTCGAGACTTCTCTAGTAGATCTAAAATGACAAGTAAATGGAAAAAAATGTAAATTTTAAAATATTTGAAGTGTTTACAGAAATTAAAAACAGAACAAAACATTTCCTAATCATGTTGTGAAATATACACAATAATAATGAATATACAATAAAGAATGTATGTTTAAAAGGAATAATTTACTAGTTTTTTCCTAGCTGGTCTATATACATATATTTTAAAGCTCCTTCTCTCTTTATTAAATATGTATTATTTTCAATTAAGTTGATCATAATAAATCATAATTTTTGCAAAATTTCACTTAATTTTGGGACCAATTTTCCTACTTAGCATCTGTACCACAGACTTTTGCACAAGGCATATCTTATTTGCTTGTGAGCTCATATTATAGCTTCCCAGTTGCTTGAAACTTATCCTTTATGGCCTTCTTCCTCCTTTTATTTTTTTTTGAAATTATTTTTTTTTATTTTGCATATTTTCTCCTAGTTACATATTTCATGTTCTTTCCCTCTCCCCCAACCCCTCCTAATCCCCCTTAGCCAACGCACAATTGCTGTCCTATATTTTTAATGACATCATTGTAAAAGAAGTATTGTAACTGGATTCACATGCTAATTGTGGAAAGAGCATTAGATTTGGATTCATAATAAGACTTGAATTTAAGTCATAGGTTTTTTACTTATTATCTATATGACTGTATGCAAGTTACCTAATCTTTCTGAGTATTAATTTCTTTTCTGTGTGTAAAGTAGGAATAATAATACTTGAATTAGCAAGAATTACTCACAAGTATGGGTCTAAGGCCACTTCCATCTAAGTGAATATATTTCTTTCAGAGGAAGGTAGCTTCCTGGTAGTAGTTAAAATATCTCAGGGAAGAATATTAAAATGGGACTCCCATGTCTTTACGCATAGTTAAAGAGCATTATGATGGCCCCATAAGTTTCTAGATGAAGAATATCATTGGATTAAATGCAAATATTCTGGGGCAATTATCCACAGTCTTTACCAACCCAGGATTTACCTCCAAAGATTGCTTAGATATGATATGGCTATTAGTTAATGAGGAATGCCTGTGCTAGGACAACATTATTCTTTTCCCCCTTTAAGGTAAGGATTTTACATAAACTAAGAAATAATATTTCCCCTTAATAGAATAGTTATCTGTGATCTAATCCATACTATTCCATCCATCCAGGGGTGAAGTTAATAGCCCATTCAATTCTTCTCATATACTCCCATAAAAATGAGCTCAAGGGCTTCCTCTAATTTTCTGTGCATTATGTATTTGTGAGTGGAACATTAAGGCTGCCATTTGCTCTCTCTCCTTGTACACTATCTGCTAGGCTACATGCCTTTTTTTAAAAATAAAATTTTTTCAAGCAATAAAAACCTACCTTCTCTAGCTTCCACCTTATTCTCAACATTAAGAAAAACAAATCTCTTTCTATAAACACATACATATATAATCAAGCAAAATAATTTCCATGTCAAAAAAAAAGTATTTCAATTTTTATTGTGAGTCCATGAGTCCTTTGGAATGGGTTGGTCATTGTGATAATTAGAATTCTTAAGTCTTTCAAAGTCATTTGCATTACAATATTATGTAATATTGTAATATATAAATCGTTATATAAATTGTTCTGCAAGTTTTGCTCACTTTATTCTGCTTTGGTTCATATAGGTCTTTCCAAGTTTCTCTGAAAAGTTTCCTGTCATCATTTCTTATAACACAATAATATCACATATGTGCTATAACTTGTTCAGGTATTTCTCAGTTACTGGAACTCATTAGTTTGTATTTTTTTCCACTGAAGAAAGCTGTTGCATATACTTTTCTACACACAGGTCCTTTTCCTCTTTCTTTGATTTTTGTTGTAGTATAGGCCTACTAGTGGTAGACAGCTTAACTCTTGATATTGAAAGTTGCTGGCCTTTAGATGAAATGTTAAAGGCATACTCTTTTAAAGCTGATTCTCAATAATGCCTTTCTTCCTAAAGTGACTTCTGGGTCAGAAAATTCACCTCATGGAAGAACTCTTAAGGGCATCCCATATGAATATAATCCCCTAAGAAAAGCCCTTTACAATCCTAGTTTTAAATGCTCCACTCTTCTTTAAATTATCTTGATCTTACTTATCTGTTTACATGTCCCAGAAAACTCCTTGGCATGAGGATAGTTTTTCATTTTTGTTCTGTTATTCTTAATGTCTAGCATAGTGTTTTGCATGTAGTAAGAAGATAATTAATGTTTGCTGAATTGTTGAGAAGAAAGTCCTATGTCACATAGTTCAGACATAGTATCCTCCTTATTAATATATATCAGGTAAAGGCACTGATTCCAAGTCTGGAACATTCTGGTTATATCAGCTGAGTATCTTGTGGGTAGCACTAGTCATTCATGCATAAAGCAAACCTCCATTTATTTCAGGCAGTGCTTTTTACAGCAGGCTGGTGTTTTGTAGGATTCACAATCAAAAATATCTTAGAAGTCCTCCACTCAACCCCCGAACAAAAAAAAATGCAATTCATATTTTCATTTCTCTTATTACTTACATGTTTCAATGTCAGCTGAAGCCAGTTTCCCTGTGGTACCAAAGTGGATCCTGATGAATTTACCCTTGAGAGGAAAAAACATCATTTGAGCCATCAACTTGGAAGCAAACAAAATATATACAGTGGACAGAATTTAAAAATTCATAGATATGGCAGCTCTATCCCTAATGAACAATATGACTGAGTCTTATTTTTTTAAAAACCCTTACCTTCTTATTACCCATTCTAAGACAGAAAAGTGGCAAGGGTTGGGCAATCTGGGTTAAGTAACTTGCCCAGGGTCATATAGTAGGAAGTATCTGAGGCCAAATTTGAATCCAGATCCTCCCACTCCAGGTCTAGAGCTCTAACCACTGTACTACCTAACTGCTCTTTAATGAGTCTTAGTGACTAAATAACTTACAAAGCGGGATGAGTTGTCATTCCTAACAGTCTTGGCATTTCCAAAGGCCTCCAGCAGGGGATTGGCACTGATGATTTGATCTTCTAGTGTCCCCTGAAAAAGAAAAAACAGTTTTCATATCAAGTACACATACCTGAGAGCAAGGGGAAAGACATTTAACCTGACTTTGATAATTGACTCGCCTTTCCAGAATCTTCTTTTTTCTTCTCCCCAGTCACTGCAATTGTTGCAAAGTACTGAATGACACGCTTAGTGTTGACAGTCTTTCCAGCACCAGATTCTCCACTGCCAAATTGAAATGTTCAGACCTTTAAACTACAGCTAATAGAAGTTGAAAAATCAGCACAAAAATGCACATAATGTACTTACGTGATTAAGATCGACTGATTCTCACGATCTATAAAAGGCAAAATGTTGTTAATATTTTGTAGTGAAAATTGGCATTCCCCATAGAGGTTTACTAAAGCATCTACTTGAAATGATCTTATAAAAATTTAAATTATTATTAATTTGCACGAACACATATATATATCTTTGTATATACATACATTTATAGATACATAAGGATATGTGTGTGCATATTTATATATGCTTTTGTTAACTTTTAATTACCAACTTTATATGGAAATGAATAAAATTAACTAATATTTGACCAAAAATCCCCTCTGCTAAGGCTCCAAGAGGTGGTCAGTCAGTCCTTTCTTGAAGAGCCCTTAAAAGTCTTTTAAAAAGTCTTTTTTAAAGACAAGAACTGTTTTATTCTTCTCTCTGTATCCTCAGCACCTAGCCTCGTGCCTGGTACACAGCAGGGCACTTAATAAGTGTTTGTTTATTTAAATTATTTTATAATAAATATATTTATAAATAACCAGAGACAATGCACTTTTCACTGTATCACAAATTTTCTGAAATTGTTTAATTTCTTCAAAAGAAAAAATATTATTATCAAGGATTTTTAAACTAGACCAGATATCCTTTGCTATCAGCCCTAGTGGATTGTAAGCTCTTTAAAGGCAAGGATTATATTTTTTCATTTTTGTTTCATCAACATTTCTTAGTAGAGGGCTTTGCACGGTATGAAGAGGGATTTAAAAATGTTTCTTGAATTGAACATTTGATTCGGAAAATAGTTATCTAATACATAGCTAAGACTAAAGCACAAACCAAATAGTACACCAGTAGCAGTTTTTAGAACCTAGAAATGATTTTTCAAGATGGAAAATGATAAATCCTAAACAGAAGGGTGACACAGCAGGCACCTTTGTGGTTTTGAAGGGAGAGAGGTAAGCCCACTATTTCTAAGAAATTGAGAATTAGAAATATTTTGTAGAGGATGCAATTTATGAGATAAAAAAGGGGCTATTTGTATGGTAAAAAGAATGCTATACCAGGAGAGGTTTGAAATCACATCATAGCTCTGATATTTGCTAGATGTGTGACATTCCTCAATCACTTACTTTACCTCAGCTTACTTTATATGTAAAACAGTTGAAACAGTGATAAAAGTAATACTTTTTGGAAGTGTTATAGTGAAAGTACTATGTAAATGTGAGTTTATATTAAAAGAGATAAATTCTTACCAGTTAACATGAACTGGTAGGCATTGTCAGAGATGGAGAAGATGTGGGGAGGGGCCTCCTGCCGTTTTTTGCCCCTGTAGGCAGCCACCACTTCTGGGTTATACACTGGCAGCCACTTGTAGGGATTGACAGTGACACAGAAAAGGCCTGAGTAGGTCTGTAGGAAATCAGGAAATTATATCAAGTGACATTTGCTTGCTAAAGTAATAAGATGTGTATACAAATAAGAAGAATTGCATACTTACATAGATCATCCAGGCTGCATAACGCTCTTTCAGGTTATACAGGACTCCAGGTTCATGAAGGTGAGTCATCATGGCCATGTCCTCAATCTTGTCATATTTGGGAGGGTTCATGGGGAAGACTTGATCATCCTTCACAATGAGAGTCTGGCAAGGAAAAGAAGAGGACATTTTGCATCAACTAAATAACTCTAGGCATTTTTTGGAGAGTGACATCCTTTTTTAAACATTGGGAGTCCCAATAGTGAAATTAAATCAAGCCAAGTGAATAACGTATATTAATCAACTACTATGTGTCAGGTACTGTGCAAAGAGCTAGAGATACAAAGAAAGGCAAAAAAAAGTCATAATCCAATGTGGGAGTCAATTTGCAAACAAGTATATGTGAACAAAATATACAAGGGAAGGCTTTTTGAAAAATCAGAATTTTTTCTGAGACTTGAAGGAAGCCAAGGAGGTCAGGAGATAGAGATGAGGAGAGAGAATTCTTGAAATGAGAGACAACCAATGAAAATGCATAGTCAGTAAATAGAGTGTCTTGTGCAAAGAAAAGCAAGAAGGTTGGTGTTTTTACATTACAAAGTATATGTGAGGAAGCAAAGGGTGAGAAGCATGGAATGACGGGATAGATCAGGTTATTAAGAAGCTTAAAAGCCAAGTAGAGAATTTTATATTTTACTCTTAAGGAAACCTCTAGGTTTTATGAAGTAAAGAATGACATGATTAAATTAGTTCTTTAGGAAAGTCATTTTGGTAATTTGGTGGAAAATGGACAGGATGGGATAAAATTTAAGACAGGAAAATCAAACATCCTTGACAGTAAAAGGTGAAGGAACACAGATAATAAATTTAATTTTGGATGTGTTGAGTTTAAGATATATGGAGGCCATCCAGTTTGTGATGTTCAATAGGCAGTTGGAGATGTAAAACTGGAGATCTGCAGAGAGGTTTGGGCTGGATAGGTTAGCTAATTAGGCAGTAGACTAGTTAGATTAGGCTAGCTGACTAGAGTGGAGTGCTGAACCTAAGTCAGAAAGATGTGAGTTCAGGGGCAGCTAGGTGACTCAGTTGATAATAGCCAGTCCTGGAGATGGGAAGTCCTATGTTCAATTCTGGCTTCAGACACTTTCTAGCTGTGTGACCCTGGGCAAGTCATTTAACCACCATTGCAAACTCTTATTCCTTTTCTGTTTTGGAACCAATACTTAGTATTTATTCTAAAACAGAAGGTAAGTTTTTTTTTGTTCTGTAACCTTGAGAAAATAATAGCATATACTTCACAGGTTTTTTTTGTGAAGATCAAATGAGATAATAATTATAAAGTGCCTGACACATGTTTAAGTACTCTATATATATCAGCAGTTATGATGATGGATAAATAGATCTGAGAATCACCTACATAGAAATGATAATTGAAATTATGGGGCCTGATGAGATCACCAAGTGAAATAGTATAGAAGCAAAAGAGAAGAAGGCTAAAGATAGGCACTTGGAGGTCCCAACTTTTAGCAGGTGCAACCTTAGTGAAGATTCAGCAAAGGAGACTGTGAAGGATCAGCTGGACGGGTAAAAAGATAACCAGGAGAGAGCATAGCCATAAAGCTTAGATGGAATAGAGTATCAAGGAGAAAAAAGTGAATGAGAATGATAAAGGCTGCAAAAGTCAAGAAGGATTATGATTAAGAAAATATTGTGAGATTTTAAAATTAAAAGATCATTGGTAACTGGAAACAGCAATTTTGGTTGGATGATGAGATCTAAACTAGACAACAGAAAATTAAGAAAAGAGTAGAGTTGGAGGTCCTTATTCTAAATGGCCTTCTAAAGAAGTTATGATATGAAATTAATCAGATATATATATGATGAGGATTAGTGAAGATGCCAGATAAAGTGAAATTTTTTTTGAAGATTGGACAAAATCGTAGGCAGCAAGGAAGCAGTAAGTAGCCAGGGAGAGACTGAAGGTAAGTGAGAAATGGGAATGAAAGAGGGAGAAATCTACTGGAAGAGATAGGATGGAATAACATCACTTGAGCATTTAAAGGAATCTTCCTTGGCAAAAAGGGTTACTTCTTCACATGAGACATAGGTAAGTGAGACAAAGGAATGAGGCGTCTGGATGATATAGGATAAGGAAGAGGGAATTCTTTGAGAATAACCTCAATTGTTTTTGCAGAGAAATATGAAGCAAAGCTCTCAACTAAGAGGGTGAGGGAGAAGAAAAGCAATATGTAATTTAAGGAGAGATGAAAATTCCTGGCAGGGTGAAAAGGTGACAAATTGCAATAGGGCAGTGGCACATCTACTTTGTTCTGATTCCAATCTATTTCTCATAAAGTTATTTCTCTTATACCTGTCATACCTCTTCTAAAAATACTTTAGCAGCTCCCAAGTATTGCCTTCCAAGGAAAAGTCAGACTTTTTACAGCCATTCAAGACCCTCTTCCATTTGGAATCACCTTAGGTCTTCCAGATTTATATTGCTCCTCTCCATGTACTTTTTGTTCCAATTAAACTGATCTATTCTTTATCTCCTAAACAAGCTCTTTGCTCATGCTATTCCTTACCACTGGAATAGTAATAACTTACATTTATAAATCACTTTAAAACTTATAAGACAAATTCTTCCCAATAACCCTCTGAAGAAAGGAGGGAACTGTTTTAGACAAGTTTACTAACTTGCCTTTAATTTAGTAAGATCTCAGGCCTCTCTGGCCTCTGACACATTTTGGCTGTGGCTTAACTTCTCAGTGTTCCGGCAGCTTTCTGAGACCTAAAAGTTGTGGAACAGGTGCTAATCTACCTCATTAGGATTTCCTAAACCGAAGCGCAGTCCAAAATCCAAAAAAAAAATTTCAAGGAATACTCTTACGTATCTTAAGTGAACAATGATAAATCATTTTAATAGTAGGTCATAAAAGGAATCTATCTTAATTCTGTAAGTACAAGCAGCTGGGGCAGCTAGGCAATACAATACTGGACCTGAAGTAGGGAAGGCTCAGGGAGTTCAAATATAGCCTCAAACACTTTTAATAGCTGTGTAATCCTGGACAAGTCACTTAACTGTTTTTTGTCTCAGTTCCTCATCTGTAAAATGAGCAGGAGAAGGAAATGGCATCTTTGCCAAGAAAACCTCAAATTGGGTCACAAAAAGTCAAACACAACTGAAACAATTGAATGACAACAAAACAAGTGGCTACCAAGAACTTTTAGTTAGATTTGAACCAAACAGTATGTTTTCTACACTGCTTCTTCTTTCCCTTATTTGTCTATTCAATTTCTACAAATTCCTTAAAACTCAACTCAAATGCTACCTTCTCAATAAAATATTCTCTGGTTCTTTTTTTTTTAAACCCTTACCTTTCATTTTAGAATCAATACTAAATATTGGTTCCCAGGCAGAAGAGTAGTAAGGGCTAAGCAACTTGCCCAGGTTCTCACAGCTAGGAAGTGTCTGAGGTTAGATTTAAACCCAGGACCTCCCATCTCTAGGTCTGACTCTCAATCCATTGAGCTCTCTATCTGCCTTCTGTTTTTTAAAATTCAAGAATATTAATATGTATTAAGTACCTACTGTGTATAGAACATTGAGAAATTCACTGCAACACATAAAATTTAGATGACATGGACCTTTTACTTTTCCTGATTTTTCCCTAGGACCTCACCCTCTATTTTACATTACTCTATGCGGTAATTGCACATTGCTTTGGATGTTTCATTGATCAGTTATCATCTGCATTAGTAAAGAGAATGCCCACACTGAGGAGATCACCTACCCTTTGAAGTATTGGAGAATTATATCACCCTAGTAGATAGTTTCATGAAGACAAAAGCCATTTCTTATCTAAACTTTGGATCTCCTCCAGTGTCTAGCACAGTGTTCTGCACAATGTAGGCATTCAAACGTGTTTCTATACAATTAGGTTCACCTAGTAGGGTTACCAAGTAGGGATATTTTGCTATCGGTTATATTCCCCTTCCTGCTCAGAAAAACAAACTGTAAATACAGGGGCATGATAGTGGCCATCACCAGATAATGCGAAAGATCTACTATTACATTCTAATCTAACCAAGGAAACTGTGTATGTTCCAAGAGGTTTCAAGGAACCTTATATGTGCATAAATAATGTTGCTATACATAGCTGCCAAGCACTTAGGAGATCCAATTCTGCCAGTAATTAGCTCTGTAAGATAAGTCTGTACGTATCATTATGCCTATAAATAACCTACTGGCTGGGGATTCCTGAATTAAAGAAACAGAATCATAAGAATCATAATTTTCTATTCATATTTTTACTCACCGCTCCACCTTCTGTCTTCACGGTCACTTTCCCTGCTTCTTTACTCTGTATGGTACTTTTCACATAGGACTCCTTGGCTTCCACTACAAAGACTGAAGTTTTAGCATCAAAAGGCTTGTTTTGGGCTTCAATTCTCTCCTTCTCAGATTTTCGGAGATAAGGAGCAGCCTCTCCAAAAATGGCCATTTCGGAGTCCGAACTCATGGCTGCAATTTTTTTTTTTTAGAGAATTTTGCTAGGGAGAGGAAAATGAGAGAAAAGAGTGGTAAGTATAACTTATGAGGTTAAATGAAAGAAATGTTAAAGATAATCTCCCTGAACCCTAGTTTCCTCTTCTGTAAAATGATGAGATTGGAGAGGAGTAGTCTAGAACAGAGGTGTTTAACCATTTTTTTTTTGTCATAGACTCTTTTGGCAGGCAGTCTGGTGAAACCAGTAAACCCTTTCTCAGAATAATATTGTCATTTCTAAAAAATATCATAATAGAAGGAAATACTAAATTTCAATTAGAGATTTGTGAAACTTTATCCTTAGCTAGAATTCAGCTGTTCCTCCAAGCTACTACTCATTAGTTCCAAGAGAATTAAAAGAATATTATGGAATGAGATGGTAACTTGGGGCTTCACTTTTAGCAAGCCATAAATCTCTTCCATTTACTTAGGGAGAATAGTATGGTGTAGTGGAACAAATGATGAATCTAGAATGAAAAGTTTTAATCCTAGTTCTGCTACCTGCTATCTTTGCAATATCCCCCTCCAAAAGAAGCTTTGGTTTCTTCATATGGAAAATGGGGACTTAAACTAGATGAGCTCTAAAGTTGTTTCTAGTACCCATTCTTATGATCTTATTTCTTGTTGCCTCAGGCTTAGGTGAGGAATGATAATCTGACTGTGAATTTCTCTACATGTAAAAAGCAACAAGATTAAATTTAAAGTTAAATCCATAGGAGATTATTTTATAGTAAATACAATTATTTTCTGCTCTCAAAGGCTTTCTAATTTATAAGTATACTTCGAAAGGAAGTATTGAGATTTATAGAGAAAAAAGTTGATAATCATAGTGTTTTCAAGCCTAAACATTTTTGTTCTATTATGATTTCATGATGAATATGTAATTAGTTCACTATAGCTTGTTTTAAAGTGCATATTTATACTAAGGTTTGGCACACCATCCTTGGGGTTGGGTTGTCTTTTCTTTTTAGTTTATTTGTAGTACACTAGATCATTTGTGGTTGAACTGTGTACTAAGGAGTTGGCCTCTCCTTAATTCCATACAATCCTTAATGTCACTTCTCCTTTGACTGTCAGTTGCACTTAGAATTCTATTAACAACTTACTAAATCTTTAGTATAAAAATAATCTGAATATCCTAGTGGAAAAAGCTTATATCTCCACTTTGGTTCCAGGTGTTTTCTTCTTCTGATTGAGAAAAGGAAAGCAGTATAAAATATAAATTTTCATTACAAGCACTGCATAGTACTGTTCTCTCCATGATTTCTCCATCCTACCAAATAAATGACCTTCATTTTTTGTTTTTCATATCACATGGAATCACTAATATGGAATAATAATGGACATGCTAGTTTGAAGGCAGCTTAAAGAATAACTAGTTCAAATTCTCTATTTCAAAAATTAATAAATTGAGGCTTTGAAATTGTTGTAAGTGTCCTGGGAAAGGACCAAGTTTCATTTAAAATTAGGCATGTTATTTCACTAGAGGGGCAGATAAATGGTACAGTGGATAAAGTGCCAGGCCTGGAATCAGCAAGACTTATCTTCCTAAGTTCAAATCTGGCCTCAGACATTTACCAACTGTGGGATCCTGGGCAAAGCACTTAATCTCATTTTGCCTCAGTTTTCTCACCTATAAAATGAGCTGGAGAAGGAAATGGCAAACCACTCCAGTATCTTTCCCAAGAAAACTCCAAAATGGAGGCCCAAAGAGTCAGACATGATTGAAATGTGACTGAACATTTCACTAAGATGAGACATGACATAACAAGTAAAGAGGAAGACTTGTGTTAAAATCTTGCTTCTAACATAAATTGCAAAGCAGGTGTTGATCTTCTTCACATGGATTTCCAACCTAAACTACTAAAGTCATAGACCCAACAAAAATTAAAAGCAAAATTATAGAAAGTTTTTATACATTTTTAATTGAATACAAATTGTTCTAATGGAAAATCAGAAAATAAAGTCTATGTTATTCTTTAAGTTGAGATGAACATGTATGTAGGTATTCACTCATGAAATTTATCCAAAAACATTTCATTCATTACACATTCATTTCAGCACCTGCTATATGAAAAAAGGCATTTACACTAGTTATTTTGGATTAGATGAATGTTATTCTAGTACATGTTAAAGAAGATGCCTTGGAAAATATTGTAGCATTCAAAGGATTTTGTAAAGAGAGAATTGTGAAATCATTTATTAAGCCAAATAGTCTAAGCCTAGCTAAATCCTGCTATAGAAATCCACTTTTTATGTACTGGTTCTATAATATTGTGACATATTATACCAATCTCTAAGCAATACACTTTCTGTCAAAATTAAGCATTTACAAGTATTCACCTAGAGACTCCATGTCCTTTAAAATGATATGCTCGAGTGATTCATGAAGATATCAAAAATACGGTATTTTCCCCACTAAATGTAATAGAATGTTAGAGGACTAATAAAACAGGATCTTACCTCTTTTGATGGAGATGAAGTAGATACACCTTGAAAAATAGTCAATACTAGAAAACAAAAGAGCAAGCCCTTATTACTGAAGCACTTTTTAAAATACAATGTACAGTACAATATTAGGGAGATCAATTGGACAGCAGAATTAAAAATCTATGTTGGCAAGAGTTTGTATTAAAATGAATGTTCATAACAGCAGAAGCTATAATATGAATGAAAATCAAAGCTCTCTTCTTCCACTCTCCTAATACCAAGTCATTCGACACTTACCTCTTAGCTTCTGGGGGAGATGAGACACTCAGGTCTCTGGGGGCACTTATATAGAGACTGATCTGTCCTTGCCATAGCCACCTCCCCTTTGTTTGGGCAAAACATTTGGCAACCTAAACACTCAGCATAATTCCTAGTGACATTAGGGATGTTTGGATATAATTAGAAGTATTCCCTGCCATTTTGAGTATGCAAACCAATTGCCTATAAATAATTTGGCAGCAGCCAATCTGAAGCCAGGGAATATTTTCTAGTGCATTGAGAAGGTAATCTTTTACAGTAGCTTGTGAGGGCCTCTGAGCAAATTAGTAATGGGCTATATCAGGGTTGGCAGCTCTTAGCATGCATGACCATGGAAAGCTACAGTGAGCCAGTACTATTTGTGGTTAGGGTCCTTTGATGCTTTCCTCTCTCTGCTTTGCCAAGGACCCCTCTAATTGCTTTCACCTTGACCATTGCTTCAGACAAGTTTCTATAAAGACATGGTATGAGTACATTTTTACATTAACCCAATACCATATTCTCAGCATTCATTCACTCTTTTTTGACATATTAAAAATAATACTTTATTATTCTTTTTAGTGGTCTGGGACCCAAGGATTTGTCTTCTATTTTTTTAGAGAAAGCATTTATTCTTGACTCTATCCAGTCTAGTACTTCCTCTATCCTACTTGGACCTATTGCTGAAACCCATTAAGGCTTATAATATTCCTTCTACCTTCTATGCTCTAAATAGACATGACATGATACATATGGCACCCTTCTTTGTTCCCCTGAAATATGTAGACTAAGTGTTGCTTTCTTTAATCCTACATAAAAGTAGCCTGGCAGTGCATCAATTATTCATTGGGATAATGTAATATCTAATTTACCTAGTGTTATAATGCTCTTCTAGAGCTACTAACCCAGTGGGTTATATAGAATCTTTCTGGTGTATAATAATCTTCTTGAGAATCAATAGCCCTTACTGGCCACCAGAGGGTATTTGTCCTGCATTTTAAATCTAATACTGTTCCCCTGAAGCTCCCTAATACATACTTTCTCTCTCTCTCTCTCTCTCTCTCTCTCTCTCTCTCTCTCTCTCTCTCTCTCTCTCTCTCTCTCTCTCTCTCTCTCTTTC
>NC_058133.1:237844525-237976293 GCF_016433145.1 Gracilinanus agilis
TTCCTTCCTTCCTTCCTTCCTTCCTTCCTTCCTTCCTTCCTTCCTTCCTTCCTTCCTTCCTTCCTTCCTTCCTCCTATAATGGCAAAGATGCCCATAGAGAGACAGACCTTATTCATCACAGTTAAGCAGCTGGAGTATGGTTTTCCATTGCTGCTTCAGTTATTTTTTTGCTTTCTCATGAACAAGGAAATTAAGTAGTTACCACTTTTTATATTTGTATAATTCAACCATGAACCATTAATATCTTTCAATTATATTAAGTTTTTGTAAAAAATGTTTTGTAGTGTTATACCACCACCACCACCACCCCACCACCCCCAGTTCAGGGATGGGCTGTATGTGTTGACCTTAAAAGTTTTAATTTTAAAAATCTTAAATTCCAAAAAAAAAAGATCATTTGCAGACAGTGAAAACACAAAGAGTCAATAGGATTTATTAAAGATTTACTGTTACACACTGTACTAAGTAAATACTTAGAATTAAAAGAAAGGCAAAAATATTATCTTTGCTCTCTATGAAATCATACATCTTTACTTCATACAGCTTTCTTTCTTTTTTAAAATCCTTACCTTCCATCTTAGAATAAGTACTGTGTTCAAAGGCAGAAGAGTGGTAAGGAGTAGGCAATGGGGATTAAGTTACTTACCCAGGATCTCACAGCTAGGAAGTATCTTGAGGCCACACGTGAACACAGAACCTCCTATCTCTAGGCTTGGGTATCATTCCATTGAACCACATAACTGCCAATAACTTTCTTTTTAATGAAAAAATTGTATTAAAAATTATATGTATTTCTTTCTTAAGTTGGCCTGCTTGTCTATGCAAAGAAGCATTTAATTCATATGCCAAATTACATAGAATGACATGTATTTTAGGGCTCTTTGCACGTTTATTTTTTTCAAGTTGTTTAGATTATATGAGAGGCAACAAGGAATAGGTGGTAGAATAAGGAAGACTTGGATTCCAGTCCAGACTTTGACACATACTGACTTATCTTCTCAGTGCTCTAGGCAATTCTTAAAAGTTGAAGAAATGAAGCTGACCTGCAATGAGAGAGGACATTCCCTCACTCTTATCAAATTTCACTCTCAATTTGTTAATTCTTTATTATTCAATTTTAGCAATATGTTTTTTCAGCGATAAAATTTTTCCTGAGTCTGATTTTAGTTGAACTCAAACTTTCACAAAGGTTTGCTTGTTTCTATCCTATGTATTTTTCTTTGACAAACTCATTATTCAGGATATCATTATGTCTTTTAAAAATTAAATTCTCTGTATTTTTTTTTGTAAAGTACACTGCTGTTCCAGATATGAAAATTTCTTCTTCCAATTCGAAGTAGTACTTGTTCTGCAACTTTGAGAGCTGTCCAGGGCTCTAAGAGGTTGAATGATTCACACAGTATCACATAACCATTATGTGCCAGAGGTCAAATTTGAACTTAGTTTTATTGATTCTGAAACCAGCTCTCTATATGCTACACCACATTGCCTTTCTTTACTATATTGCAGAATACAAAGGATGTCTTCAATATTTCTATTTTTTTACATTTATCATTTCTCTGTGCTTTAGCACATAGTTTTGTAAATGCAGCATTTAACAAGTAAAAATACTTATGTTTTTAATGTTTTCATTCAGAAAATAAGATGGCATATATTTAAATTTTAACTTCAACTATCTAGTATATTTCTTTTTAGATTTAATAGAGAATAATAATAATAGATAGAATAAAAATAGATCTAAGAGAGAAATTTTAAATTTTAAAATTTCCTATAATATTTAGAGTATTTATATATTTTTGTAATTCATTTAACTTTTCCATTATGAATTCAGCGCTATGCCATTTGTTATAAATATGTCTAATAATGATATCATCTCATTGTCTATGAGACTTTTAAATGTATGTGTATTCATTTTTATGTGCATATGTATAATCTAGCACTATTCTCCATTACTTGAACAACAACTAAAATATAACAAAGCCTTTATCATAAACACACATAGTCTGGCAAAAAGAAATTTCCACATTGACCATGCTTAAAAAGTATGTTCATCAATGAATGCTAAATTCATCACCTTTGTGGAAGGAGGTAAATGCTGATTATCATCTTTCGTTCATTAATCAGAGTTCTAAAGTCTTTCAGAAGTTTGTTTTCTATAATATTGTCATTCATTGTAATAATTGTTCTCCTGATTCACTCTTAAGAATTCATTCCTGGGTTCAGTGGATCGAGAGTCAGGCCTAGAGATGGGAGGTCCTAGGTTCAAACCTGACCTCAGCCAATTCCCAGCTATGTGATCCTGGGCAAGTCACTTGACCCCCATTGCCTACCCTTACCACCCTTCTGCCTTGGAGCCAATACACAGTATTGACTCCAAGACGGAAGGTAAGGGTTTAAAAAAAAAAAGAATTCATTCCCTACTCATAAATGTAGAGGGCATATGATCTTCCCTATTTTTTTATTTTATTTTATGGTATACAATATTTGTCACTATCCATTTTGACTTTATTGTAGAATAAGGTTTGAGATAATGGTCCAAGCCTAATTTCTGTCAGATTGTTTTCCAATTTCTCTAGTTGTTCTTATCAAATGGGTAATTTTTTCCGAGGTAATTTATTTTTGAGAGTTTTGGTTTTTTTTAAACACTAGGTTATTTAGTTCAGTTATGCCTGATTCTTCTTTAGTTTCTGGCATTGATCTACTCTGTTTGTTTGTTTTTTTAAATAATACTAAATGATTTTGATGATTTTATAATTTGGTTTAAGGTCTGCAAATGTGATTCCCTCAACTCTCCCTTCCCCTATTATTTCTTTTGATATTCTTTTGTTCCTACAAATGAATTTTGTTATTGTTTTATCTAGCTTTGTAAAGTATCTCTTTGGTAATTTTGATTGGCATAGCATTAAATATGTATACTAACTTTGGCAATATTGTCATTTAAAAAATATGGACTGAATCTTCCTCCAACTATTTTTTTTATTTGTTTGTTTCTTTAAAGAGCATCTTGCAATTAATTCTATACATGCATTGATTTTGATTTGGTAGAGTGACTTCCAAATTCTTTATCATTTTTACTGTTTAAAATTTTATGTTATTTTCTCAGTTACATGTAAAAAAAGTTTACATTCTTTTTTTTTTTTTCAAAACTCTCACATTCCAATGTATTGCTTCTAAGGCAGAAGAGGAGTAAGGGCTAAGTCGATGATGGCAAACCTATGACACACATGTCAGCACTGACACATGTAGCCATTTTCATTGACACGTGACCACATGTGGTCGCATACAGAGAAATATGGGGCTGCATGCCAAGGATGAAACATTTGCAGTAGTGTAGTGTAGGCACTCCTTGCACTATAGATGACAATTCTACCTATATTAATTTACTGGTTTTGGTTTATTAAATAGTCATATATTACAATTATACATTTTTGTTATTTAAACTATAAATATCGCAAAATTATGTTTTTTTTCTCAAAGTGATACACCACTTAAGTGATGCTCGGTTTTTTTTGGTGAATTTTGACACACCAAACCCAAAAGGTTGCCCGTCACTGAGCTAAGCAATGACTTAAGTGACTTCCCCAGGGTCTATACAGCTAGGAAGAGTTTGGGGCCAGATCTGAATCCATGACCTCCCATATCTAGGCCTGGCTTTCAGTCCACTAAATCACTCAGCTGCCCCCTTTACATTTATTTATTTATTTGTTTATTCATTTATTTGCTTGTTTATTTACTTATTTATTTGTTTGTTTGTTCATTCATTTATTTATTTTTCAGTTATATATAAAAATAATTTTTGACAATTCTTCCTTCCTTCCTTCCTTCCTTCCTTCCTCCCTCCCTCCCTCTCTCTCTCTCTCTCTTTGTTTTTTCTCTTTCTTTCTTTCTTTCTTTCTTTCTTTCTTTCTTTCTTTCTTTCTATTTTTCCATGTTTACATGATTCATTTTCTTTCCCCCACCTCTTCCCTCCCCGCTCCTAGAGCCTACAAGCAATTCCACTAGGTTGAACAAATGTTGTCACTTGATACCTATTTCCATATTATTCATTTTTGCTATCAAGTGATTTTTTAAAGGCCTAAACCCCAAATCACATACCCATATATATATATATGTGATAAGTGATGTCATATGTTTTGCTTTTGCATTTCTACACTCACAGTTCTTTCTCTCAATGTGAATAGCATTCTTTTACATAATTTCTTCATGCGTGTCCTGGCTTGTTGCATTGATACTAGTAACAAACCCCATTACTTTGGATTTTTTAACAATGTTTTACTTTTTGTGTACAATGTTCTTCTGGTTCTGTTCATTTAATTCTGCATCAGTTCATTGTGGTTCTCATGGAAAGCCTTCAGATCATCAATCCTTAGAGCACAATAGTATTTTATCACCACCATACACCACAATTTGTTTAGCCATTCCCCAATTGATGGACACCCCACTCATTTCCTAACTTTTTGCCACCACAAAGGGCGCAGCTATGAATATTTTTGTACAAGTATTGACAATCTAAAATTAACATTTTAGAATTCAATTTTTCCCTCCCTACCTCATCCCCTCCCCAAGGATAATCTGATATAAATTATATCTATACATTCATGTAATACATATTTCCGTATTGCTCATGTCATGATAGAAGACATATCACACATCTCATGAAGGGTAAATAGTGGAAGATGGCACATTTTTATCTGCACTCATAGTCCAATAGTTCCTTCTTTGGCTGTGGACAGTATTTTCATTATGAGTCCCTTATGGTTAGCTTGGAGACTTGCTTTGCTGATATTGGTTTAATCCTTTGCAGTATCTTATAGTATTTCTTTTTATTGTATACATTGTTTTCCTGGTTCTGTTACTTGACTTTGCACCAGTTCATATAAGTCTTTCCAGGTTTTTCTGAATGATTTTATTCATTATTCCTTATAACACTATTTTATTTTATTCATTATTCCTTGTAGCATTATTCCTTGTATTTCATTACAACCATATACCACAACTTGTTCAACCATTCCTTAATTGATGGACACCTCTCAGTTTGCAATTCTTTGCCACCACAAAGAGCTGCTAAAAATATTTTGGTATAGGTGGGTCCTTTTTCCTTATCTCTGAATGTTTTGGGATACAGATCCAACAGTGGTATTGCTGAGTCAGATGCTATGCATAGTTTTATGGCCTATTTGGTTTATTTTGGTTCCATATTGCTTTCCAGTGTGGTTGTATCAGTTCACAGTTCCACCAACAGTGTATTAGTGTCTTAATTTTCCCACATCCCCTCCAGTATTTATTAGTTTCTTTTTTGCTTGTTAGTCAATCTTGTGGGTGTGAGGCTGTATTTCAAAGTTAAATTCATTAAAAAATTTTTTTTTGAGTTCTGAATTTTCTTCCTCCCTCTTTACTTTCCTCCTTCCTTGAGAAGGCCAACATTTTGATATAGATTATATATATGCAGTCATGCAAAATATTAGTATTAGTCATGCTACAAAAGAAAATGGAGGGGGCAGCTGGGTAGCTCAGTGGATTGAGAGCCAGGCCTAGAGATGGGAGGTTCTAGGGTCAAATCTGGCCTCAGACACTTCCCAGCTGTGTGACCCTGGGTAAGTCATTTGACCCCCATTGCCCACCCTTACCACTCTTCCACTTAGGAGCCAATACACAGAAGTTAAGGGTTTAAAAAATTTTTTTTTTAAAAATAGAAAATGCTGACTCCACTCCCTCCCTAAAGAAAGAAAGTTTAAAAAGCATGCTTCAATCTGCATTCAGGCTCCATCAGTTCTTTAACTGAAAGTGGATAGCATTTTTCAACAAGTCATTCACACTTGAGTATTGTACGATATTGCTATTACTGTGTACACTGTACAATGTTTTCTTGGTTATGCTCACTCCATATTGCATCAGTTCATTTAAGTCTTCCTAAATTTTTCTGAAATTTGTAGCAATTTTGATTTGGATTTTCCTTCTGTATTGCTTTTTATTCCCTTTCTCTTTCCACTTTCCATTAATTTTTTTTAAACCGATTTGAAGTCATTCCATTCCCATAGACTTCCCTTCCCAACTCCATTATGCCAATTTCTTTACTTAAATTGTCATTTTTCACTTTACTTGAATTATTATTTTTCTTTCAGTTATTTATGTTTCTAACCCTCATAATTTTGAAGCTTCTATTTTTCCTGCCTCAGCAGGATGTCATTTAATGTTTTCTCTCTCCATCTTCATTCAAATTTTTGGCGTGAGTGGAACTCTACTAGTCTCATTTTCTTTCTTTTTTTTCTTTCTTCTTGAGAAATCTTAACTGAATATGATTTTATGTCATTATTAGTTAATGATATCTTTGGTATTTCTGCTTTCAAAATATTTTTGCTGATGTTTTATGCCCTAATATATAACCTTGTTTTATAATAGCATCATGTACTATCTAAATCCTTTCTATTGCCATGTTAGAGATCTATGCCTATTTTTTCTAAAGCTTTCTTCAAGTCTACCTATTCTAGTTTATCTTTTGGTAATATTTGTATTTTTCTGAAAAGGTACATTAATATCTCCTGTTATTATAGTAGTATTTCTTTCTTTCATATATTAACTGTCATAAAATATTTTATTTCTCTCATCCACTTGATTTACTTTTCCTTTAAGTATTTAGATACTATGTTATTTGGTGCATATATTTTTTAAGCACTGATATTTATTAAGTATATAAATGCTTTTAAGTATAATATAATTTCCTTATCTATTTTATCTTATTAATGTTTATCATAACTTTATCTGAAATCACAATTGCTACTCCTTTTAAAATAATTCACCACAAGCATAATAGATTTTGCTTCAGTCCTTTATTTTATTCTATATGAATCTTTGTGTTTCAAATACATTACTTTTAAGCAAAATATTGTTTTGCATTCTGTTTTCTAATTCATTCTATCTTATTTAGTTGGGCTTTTTGAAAATCATATTTTCCTTTATAGTTATGATAAATGATCAAATATTTCCCACCTTCCTATCTTCTTGTAGGTGAGTATGGCATCTAGTATACAGATTTAAAATTAGCTTTTTCTCCTTTTCTCCTAACTCTAAAATTCCATTAGATCTTACTTCTTAATAGTCCTCCTTTGTTCATTTTTTACTCCTCAATCTAATTTCTTTTTTTAATGATATAAAAAAAATGACAGAATTTATTTGATTAGGTTTTGTTGCCCTTGATAATTGTATTTCCCTGCTGGAATATTTTTTAAATTTAGCTCTCTTGAACTGTGTTTTGTTTATATTCTCAAATACCTTTTTTTGTTTTTTTTTAGTTCTTTTTGACATTCCATGAACAAGATATTCCATTACTTGGCTCTAGGCATTTTCTCTGACTGTTCCCCTAGGTCCAGAATTTTCTTCCTCCTCATCTCTATTTATTGGCTAACCTGACTTCTTTCAAGTCCCAAATAAAATTTCACCTACAATGGGGTCTTTCCTAACCACTCTTAATTCAAGTATCTTCTTTCTTTTAATCATTTCCTGTTTTTCCCATTTATAGCTTATTGTGTATATTTGTTTGCTTGTTAATTCTCCCATTAGATTGTGAGTCTCATAAGGGCAGGGATTATTTTTTTTGCCACTTTTTGTATCTTCAGTGTTTACTACATAGTAGGCACTTAATAAATGTTTATTTGTACTTAATAAAGGTTTATTGACTGTGAAAGGGAATTTTTTATTCTCTTTGTCTATTTTGAATTAATCAACCAAAACTTTAAACACTCCTACTTAACACTAAGTAAGGGAGTTCACAAATCACTTACTTGGAGAGCTCCACCCTTTTAACTCAATCAGTCAGAAACTTGTGAATCCTTTGATAAGACTTTGTACCCTCAGAGGATGAGAGGAGGATCCCACAGACCCTCCCCTCCCCCCCCCCCCCCCCCGTCAGTGCTAGGCAATTTATAAGCTGTTTTTGGCCCCTATGAAGTGGAGGAAGGGACAGGAAGTGACATGGAAAAAGGACTATAAAAAGTCCTGAACTTCCTGTCCAAGGGGTCTAGCTTAGAGCTTTGGTTGGTAACTTGCCTCTTTGAGGTGGCTTTGGACTGGGACTTCAGCTTCAACTTGGGACCTTGGCTCTTGGATCTTCTCCTTTGGGCTTCATCTTGGGTGAGTGAGGAGCTGGCCTTCCATTTGTGGCTTCTGGAGAGATTGGTTCTGGAGAGGCCTCCTCCTGGAGGAGGCTGAGTTGCTGGAATCTTTGCATAAGACATTACCAGGTCCACTGGCTGAGGGTTAATAAGCCCTGCTAGGGCTGAACCAGACACCAGAACAACATTTAGCATGACAGGTTAGACATTTTCTCTACCTTCTTCTTATATTTCTCTATTTTTACTCTTTCCACCTCCTAGTAAATAAAAGCTATTAAAAGTCATTTTGACTTGAGCTATAATATTTTTTAATCGGTGACCACAATATTACTTTGGAATTCTCATATTTTAGTCAAAACCCTAAATTTAATTCTTTACATGACTAACAGAAGTCCTTTTTAACTCCAAGACTTTTGGTTCTGAGTGATAATAAAAAGCCACTTAGAAAAGAACAACTCAAGAAGATAGTAATAAAACTATATTATCTTCTCAGGAGAAGAGAGAGTTGATAAATTATTCTGTATTAGCTTTAGCTAATTACATGGTCATTTTCTGGTTCAAGTGACATAATATATGTGAATGATTTCCAAATTTAGGCCACCATATAAGTGTGAGCAATTAATATCCCTAAAATTATTGGAATAATATTGTAAGAAGACAAATGCAACTTAGGTTTGCAAATTTCCCTTTTAGGCTTTATTATTTTAACATTAAGGACAGGGTAGACAATAATTACAGAGGAAAGTGACCAAGAATTTCACATTATGTGCATTTTTTCAGTCACCTTGAAGAATTAGGATATTACTCTTCACTTACAATCTTTGTGTGAACCTCTCTACTCTTAACACGAAGTTTGTTGACTTGGGATTCAGCGATGTCAGCCCGTTCTTCAGCCTCTTCCAGTTCATGCTGGATCTTCCGAAATTTGGAGAGGTTGACATTGGACTGCTCCTCCTGAGTATACAAAATGTATTGGTCAGAAAGAGAAGTCTTTTTTTCTGAGGAGGAAGGAAAATATTGCTGAATGTTGGCAATGAAGAGTATGGGATTATGGACCAATTCAGTTTACTACTTCCTCCTCATCTTTTTTTTTTTCCCCACTTTCCCAAATTTAAGTTCTGTTGTGATGCCAATAGGGCAAGAAATAGAACACAGGTCTAAATCTTAACCTGCTTAGTTTCTTGGAGGCAATGTGTTGAGTGGGGAAAGTTATTATGCAGTAACCACTGGAGGATTATAAAAGGAAAAATTTAAGAAATATTTGTGTTAGCCAAGATGCTATACTTACCGCCTCTTCAGCTTGCCTCTTGTATGCTTTCACTTTGGTTTGTAATTTGTCCACTAGGTCCTGAAGCCTGAGAACATTCTTACGGTCTTCCTCAGTCTAAAAGAATCAATAGTTGACAATTTCATTACTTCAAACCCAATAGCTATTCTTATCTTTCATTTCCATGGGGGACAGAAGAGAACATAATTATATAGAATAGTAGATAATGTCACCTGATAAGTGAGTTCCTTCACTCGTCTTTCATGCTTACGCAAGCCTTTTACAACTTCAACATTGCGTTTCTGTTCATTTTCAACCTCGTTTTCAAGTTCACGAACCTGGAAAAAATACAAGATTTAATTTGATTTGATCTTCAACAGTTTTTGCTGAAACAAGTCAGTGAATAGGCTGATAAAGATGTAATATTTAGAATATTTACTCTGGCCTCCAGTTTCTGGATCTGCTTCTTTCCTCCCTTTAGGGCCAGCTGCTCAGCCTCATCCAGGCGGTGCTGTAAGTCCTTTACTGTCTGCTCCATGTTCTTCTTCATCCTTTCCAGGTGGGCGCTGGTGTCCTGCTCCTTCTTCAGCTCCTCAGCCATCATGGCTGCCTGGTTAGCAAGGAAACCAAGAAAACTATAAATATCAGCTAGTGATAAAATTATATCAAAGAGAGAAATCAGTGTGCTTTCTGCTCACATCAGTGATAGCCTTCTTGGCCTTCTCTTCTGCATTCCGGGCTTCCTGAACCATGTCTTCCATCTCACCCTGGATTTGAGTAATGTCTGTTTCCAGCTTCTTCTTGGTGTTGATCAGGCTAGTGTTCTGGTTAGAATATTTTTAAAATACAGTGCACTTAGCAGTTTTGGTAACAAAAATTATAATTAGTTTAAGCCTATGTAGTTGAAAAACATGCCTACCAGAGATAAAAAGCATTCATTTAAGAATACAGACTAAACCCTCAGTTTTCCCCTTAGCTTCTATAGGCATCTGGTTCTATATTTTATAAAATCTTTATTTCTTTTAATTTTAGAAATTTAGTGTAATTGTCAGTTTTTCTATGCTTTTTTTTAAAAATAGGTAACTCCTAGAATTGATCAACACTCTAGACCAAAGGTTGGGAACCTTTTTGGCCGTGAGAGCCATAAATGCCACATTTTTTAAAATGTAATTTCGTGAGAGCTGTACAGTGCTCATAATGTGTGCTCCTGTAACAGTGCCTGAAAAAAAATTGACTTTATGGCTCCTGCAGAAAGAGCCATATCTGGCCCTCAAAACAGCCAGATATGGCTCGAGAGCCATACGTTGCTGTCCCCTGCTCTAGACTCTAATCAACCTGAAACTCATACATACTATTACATCAGTTCTATATTTTCTTTTGAGAGTTTTAGAAAAGTCAAAGGTTGTGTCATTCCAGATATATGCTAGATATAACTTCTAAAATTATCTCAATCTTTAGAAAATGTTTCTAATTTCTGATAGAATGTGAATTTCTTAAAGATGAGAGCTATTGAATTTTTGCCTTTGTATCCCCTTTGCCTTAGAGCCTGTTAGGTACTAGCTTCTTAATAAATGCTTATTGATTAATTAATTCATAACAGTGAATCTCACCTGGGTGTGTAGGAGTTGTACTCGTTCACTGGCATCCAGAAGTTCTTGTTCAGCTATTTTCCTGCTCCTCTCAGTCTGTTCCAGAGAAGCTCTTAACTCTTCAATCTCTGCCTGCATCAAGTTAGCTCTCCTCTCAACCATTGCCAATTGCTCCTTAAGGTCATCTTGGCCTCTAATGGCATCATCCAAATGCAGCTGGGTGTCCTATATGTCAAAGGAAAATAGTTTTTGGACATCTCATCCATCTTGTGTTTGTAGTGTCAAAGTGAAGCAAAGGCAAATGCAACATTTTTATAAAATCATTGGTACTTAAGATACTTTTGTAACTTAGATTCCAAGGATAAGAGAAACAAATTTGAAATTTAATTTTAAAGTAAATCTGGTTAGGACAACCACATTGTACAAATGGACCCAATGTATTTTTTATTTCAAGCCCTAGGACCACTGAAAAATGAAAATAATAGTCAAATAAAGTAAACAGTGTTAAGTCTACCAGTCGTAACCAATGCATAGTTATAGAATTTTGTGCCAGAATTCCTTTCTGTATTACCCAGCATCCTTTTCCTTTTCGTTTACATGGGTGCTTACAGTTGTTTGTTTATAAGTTCTGTAACCCCTTCCTCTCCCTCTCTTCTCTTGTGACCAGGCTGAGTTAGCTAGCTTTTTTATTATTATTAATAAATCTTCTTAAATATAATTCTTAGAATATTGGATATTAACTTTGAAACATACCAAATTATTATAAAATCACATTTACAAATGAACTTTATAATATTTAAAAATTAAAAGCTACATGGAAGACTTTATGAAAAATATTGTATACTTAACCCAACTTACCTTTAGGACACCTTGTGTGTTTCTTAGATTCCTTAGGGCCTCTGCAGCTTGGCGGTTGGCATGGTTCAATTGGATTTCCATTTCATTCAGATCTCCCTCCATCTTCTTCTTTATCCTCAGGGCATCATTCCTGCTTCTGATTTCAGCATCCAGTGTGCTCTGCATTGACTCCACAACTCTGAGATGGTTCCTTTTTAGTTGATCAATTTCTTCATCTTTTTCAGCAATTTTCCTGTCAATTTCAGACTTTACCTGGTTTAACTCAAGTTGGATACGCAGAATTTTGCCTTCTTCATGCTCAAGTGAAGCCTTAATAGAAAAAAAATAATGTTTAGATAAATGCTATTTTCCATACATTGCAAAGATTTTTTAAAAAAGTAGTTGTGCCCTCTATGTATCTTGATGTGATGCTTTTATTTTTATTATTCTGGAAAGTATTGCGATTATGCTCCTAACATATATGAAGCACCCCTTCAATTTTAAAAAATATAATAATAAGTTTCAATGTTTTTTAGTTGATTATTAAATGAATGGGGGACAGCATTTGTTTTATTTCTCCATCCTAGTGTAATGTCAGTTTCTTAAGGGGAGAGATGAATCCCTTTTTATATTTGTATCAACAGCACCTGGTACAAAGTAGGTACTTAATGATTTCTCCCTTGCCTAATTGATTGACATGTACCTCTGCTTCCTCAAGAGCAGCCTGAAGCTCTCCCTTTTCTTGCTCAATTTGTTTCTTTATTTTCTCCAGCTCATGGATCTGCTTCCCACCTGTTGCAATCTGCTCAGTTAAATCTGAAATCTCCTCTGTTGATTAATAAACAAAAAGACAAATTCAATTGAGGAAGAATAAAAAAAGCAAAAGGATTTCCCTCTAGCATTTTAGTGGTAAATGATATGAAAGGCACTCACGCTGCAAGTTCTTGTTCTCTCGCTTCAGTGTTTCCAGCTGATCCAGAGACTCCTCATAAGCATTCTTCATCTTGAACAGCTCTGTGCTGAGAGCCCTGGACTCCTTCTGGGAAGCTTCAAGCTCAGCCTGAGTTTCCTCATATTTCTGTTTCCATTCTGACAACACCTAAAAGGGCAATGATAATTATTCTCCATAGTCAAGAACAATATGTTTTATGTATTTCCCAAAAGGCAGAAACTTCTTTTGAAATACCTTGTCAAAATTCCTTTGTTTTTTATCAAGAGCAGCGCAGGCAGCATTGGACCGCTCTACATCAATCATGAGGTCCTCTACTTCATTCTGTAGCCGTTGCTTGGTCTTTTCAAGGGAAGCACATTTGGAATTCACAGCTTCTACATGCTCCTCAGCATCCTGTAGACGTTGGGCCAGCTTCTTTCTGAAAAGATTCAAGTTCAATAAGGTAAATGTTTAAGAAAAGAATGATTATGAAATTAAATGTTATGAAACTATTCTTAAAATATTTATTTTCCTATAGTTTTCTCAAAAGGAATAGGTTGCCCCCCCCCAATTTTCTCAAGACAATCTGTCCATCAGAATTCCTTTCTTACCAATGTATTTATCTCCTTATATTTAGCACAAGGAAATCTAACATTTTGAGAGATAAGCTTTTATTTCCTCAAAGTCCTTAGATTTTTGTATTTGTGTGTATTTAAGTACATTCATATGCCTGTGAGTGTATATGTGGGGGGTAAAGCTTTTAATTGTGGCCTTTAGAGTTAGGAAGAAATTGTTGAGTGGGAGGGAGTGAAATGGCTTTTGATATGTCCCATTCCCAGTTGGAAATGTCTATGAGAGAAAGAAATGGCCACAGCTGCCTTTTTGTATATCCATTGTGAATTCAACCTGTTAGTGACCTCTGATCTTATCCCACTAAAGAGTATAGGAGAATCTAGGACATAGCATTGAAAGAGATTTTAGAGATTACCTAATCCAATGCGCTATTCTAGTTATGAGAAATTGGGATTTATTTAGATTACATGAATTGTCCAAAGACTTGGGAAAAAAGCATTTTTTACTCTTCTAAGCTCTATACAATTTATTCTTTTCCACATACTTTCCTAATCTTTGCCTTTTATTGCCCCTTCACCAAGAGCCCATACTTAGCCTCCTCCAGTTCCTCTGTGCGCTGAATGGCATCTGTCTCATATTTGGTCCTCCATTGAGCAACCTCACTGTTGGCCTTGGACATTGCCCTCTGTAGCTCAGCCTTGGCTTCCTGCTCCTCTTCATATTGTTCCCGTAGCAAGTCACAGTCATGGCGAGCGGATTGCAAAGCATGGGCCAAAGCATTTTTTGCCTACTCAAAAGTTAAGATTTGTGATATTTACTTTTGACAATGCAATTTTCCTCATTTGCTTCAATAAGGTGGTATATTTTAAAAGCTCAGATTTGAAATTTTTACCTTAGTCTCCTCTTCAAGTTGCCTCTTCAGTTCTTCAATTTGCTGAGTAAATGCTTGTTTGCCTCTTGACAGCTGAGAAACTAATGAGTCTTTCTCATCAAGCTGACGTGAAAATTCACCTACAGAAGTCCAACATATGAAAAAATTAATATTTCTACACAGGAGAAGGTATTACATGAAAATGGATATTAACAATAAATAGTGTAGGTCCCCCCACCCCATTATACTTCTTATGGAGGAAATTTTGCTAATGAAGTTGGAGACTTGCTTTGATGTTGGGAAATTTTAAATAATAGATTTGTTTCTTCAAAGGTTAATAACCTTATTTAATTTCAAGGGATCTGTTTTTCTACCTTGCACTTAAATAATAAAAAGCTATATACTGTTCACACATATGCTTTTGTATAGCCTTTGCCCTGAGTTTGAAGTATATTCATTCCTCATATTTTGGTACCCCTATTTCTCTCTTTCTCTTTTTTTTAACCCTTACCATTTGTCTAAGTAACAATTTTTTAAAAAAAAAATCCTTACCTTCTGTATTAGAATCAATGTTATGTATTAGTTTCAAGGCATGAGTGGTATGAACTTGGATCCCCTCAATTACAGACCTTTTGCTCTAGCCACTGTGCTATCTAGTTCATACTGTATATTCCTCCTATCCCCAATCTCTTTTTAAGGCTCAGATCAAGTTATTTTTCAAGAAATTTTTCTTGATCCCTTAGTTATGAGTGGCATCCTTCCATCCCCAATCTCTTGTGTAATTTATGTACTATATTTAATTATGAGAACATTATATCATTCTAACAGAATATAAACTCCTTGTATACAAGGATTGTCTCACTTCTGTAGTTTTAATCCAAGTATAATATCTGACATACAGTAAGAACTTATTAAATGTTTGTTGATTGATTGATTACAGAAAATATTTGTCAGTTACATAAGCTTTATATTTTACCATCAAGATTAACTTGAAGAAGAACGTGGAACAAATAGATGCAGAGTTGACTGAGTGATATTTAATAGAAAAAGCAAAGAGAGAAGATATTTTCTTCCTCTTCTGTACTTCTTCAGAAAGATCATGGAGTTTAGGATTTAGGAAACTAACTCATTCAATGCTCCTATTTTAAAGATGGAGAAATTGAGGCCCAGAGAAGGTAAGTAATTGGCCTGTAGTTATATGAGTAGTAAGTAGGAGAGGCAAAATCTGAATCCAGTCCTTGTCACTATAAGTCCAGTACACTTTTCACAAGTATTGGAGTATAATTACCTGACTCTGTGTGTAAGCGTGCTCTTTGAGCTGACAGGTCATTTATTAGACGCTGTTGCTCTTCCTCTTTGGTTTTTACTTCACTAAGCTGGTCTTCCAGGGTGCGGCACATTTTTTCAAGATTTGCCTGTGAAATAAGGAATAAACAAAAGAAAGGAATCTTAATTTAGTTTGTAAATCTGATATCAAAGAAAATTCAAAGCTGCTTTAGGCTTTTAGCATCACTAAAATATGCAATATAAGGGATGATTAAAGTCATGAGAATTATTTTCACATGAGGCTTATTTTACTACTGTGCCCCATACATAAGTGAAAACTTAAAATAAATTTGCATCAATAAAGTAAAGAGTGAGAATATCTTTTCCTTTTCTAGTAAAGTAATTTAAATGAAGATACATAAACAATAGCTTTCACTATTATAGATAAGGATTTATCTTCTGTCAATCACTAGTCAATCTTAAGTCCTTATTGATGAAGTTAAACCTTAGTGTCTTCTTCGTACTAGCAAAACCATCATTTTCTTATTTGCCAGATGAGTGAGTTGGAGTAGATGGTCTCTAAGGTCTCTCCTAGCTCTGAATCTTATATTCCTAAGGCTTTTACACAATGTATAATAAAAAATAGGCTTTTGTTTTCATTTTTTCCTTGCAAATAAAAACAAAGGAATGATTTTACAGTAGACAACAGTACCTTGGCTTTGGAGACAGTCTCCATGTTACTTGCAAGGTCATCAATCTCCATCTTCAGTTCACTCTTCTCTTTCTCCAGTTTCTGTTTGACCCTCTGCAGATTATCGATTTGTTCCCCAAGCTCAGCCACACTATCTGCATGCTTTTTACGGAGGGCAGCAGCTGTGGATTCATGCTGCAGGGTGGCCTCTTCAAGGTCCCGGCGCATCTTCTGGAATTCAGCCTCTCGCTTCTTATTCATCTCAATCTGAGCTGAAGTTGCTCCACCAGCTTCTTCCAGGCGCTCACTGATCTCCTCAAGTTCCCTGGAAAGATCAGATCGCTGCTTCTCAGCTTTGGCCCGAGAGGCACGTTCTGCCTCAATTTCCTCCTCCAATTCTTCAATTCGGGCCTAGGAATAGGGGAAAACACACCTATAAGCCCCTTCCAGTAAGTGGCTGATTCTCTGAGAGTTGGAATCCAGAGCAGTGATGACTTTACCTGTAGCTCCTTGATCTTCTTTTGCAACTGCATACCCAAGGCTTGTTCATCTTCAATTTTGCTTTGCAAATTGCTCATTTCAAACTCTTTCCTTTTTGAAAAACAAGACATATTAGAAACCATAAATCCATAAATTTTCATTTAATTATTTAAAATTAAACATTAGACTCTATAATGATGATTTTAGAAAATAAGGATTCCAGATATCTCTTAGGCCAATGGTGTCCTCTAAAGTTTTTCTGGTATCTATTTTAACTCTGAGACATTATTTTTTCACCAATGTTTTATTTCAATATTTAATAATGAAATTACATTGTACTTCTTACTTTTTTAATTTTTCGTCAAGCTGTGCCTTGTCGTTTTCAATATCCATTGTGGATTCTTGGGCCAACTTTAGGTCACCTTCTAGTTTCCTCTTTGCTCTCTCTAGGTCCATACGAAGTTTCTTTTCTTGTTCCAAGGATCCTTCAAGCTGAATTTTTAAATGATTTTTATTCATTTGATTTGTTAAAGTGTTAATCCTTTGTCACTAACTAATATAGTGAGATAGAAAAGTTTAAGCGATACCAATTTACATTGTTAAAATAACAAAAATAATTAGTGGAAACCAGTTATGTTAAAATGATGTGGTATGTAATATAATTAAAATTATATTCATTTAATATAAAAACAGTTTATTTTATATTAAAGAAGGAACTTCTCTTTTTTTTCTAACCTTAACATTCTATTAGTCAATGTATGTAAAAAATTCTATGAGCTTTTTATACTTACATCATCTACTTGTTGTTCCAATTTGGTTTTGGCTTTGGTCAGTGTATTCACTTTGTCCTCCTCTGCCTGCAGGTCATCTAGGGTCTGTTGATGGGCCTCTTGGAGGGCTTTTTTCTCCTTAGTAAGCTTAGCAATGGTTTCATCCAGTCCTGCCATCTCTTCTGTGAGGTTTTTCACCTTTTTGAGAAAAGATACTTTTATGTTATTTTGTATTTTGTCAAACTTATATATAACATATGCATAATATAATTTAATTTCATTTTCATGGGTATTATTTGTACCTTGTTCTCTGTAGCATGTTTCTCCTTTTCCACCTTGGCTAGTGTCAGCTCAAGGTCATCAATGTCTTTTTTGAGTTCTGAACATTCATCTTCTAGTTTCCTCTTCTTGGCTGTCAGTTCAGCATTGATCTCCTCCTCATCCTCAGCTCTTTCAGTCACTTCCTTGATTTTAGCCTCAAGTTGGATTTTGGTTTTGATTAGCTGGTCACATCTCTCCTCAGCATCAGCCAAACCTTCTGCTTCCTGTGGTCAAAAAAAAAAACAAAAAACAAACCTTTAATTTTTTTAAAGATTACATCTACGCATCTACAAAGAACAACTTATCCAAAAAAACAGAGAAGGCAAAGAAAGAACCAGCTGCTTTGTTTGTATGTACTAACAAATTTGACTGATTCATCCAACTGACCAGCTAAAATTAATATTTTAGCTTATTTTGCATAATAATGTTTTGTAATTCTATCAGGCTTTTCTAATTTTTAAATTCTTCTAACATAATTTATCTGATTTAAGCCTCACAAAAATCTTGAGGTGTGGAAGAAACAACAGGGAGAAAAATGACTCGTAATGTTAAGCACAAGATGACAAATCCAAAACTCACCTAATTCAAAGTTTTGCTTGAGATAGAAATATCAGTTTTGAGAAACACAAGCTACTACATTTATTCACATTTTCATCAAATATTTTAAATATGAAGTAAGTACTTAACAAGGGTAAACAATATACATTCATTTATGTCTTAGTCTTCCAACCCTTAATTTACAAGGAGAAAGGTTTACATGAGGAAGAGCATTGGAAACTTTGGTGTGAAATGCCATTGTGCTTAAACTAAAGGAAAGTTTGAAGAAAAGAAAAGTTTGAAGAAAAAGGTAGGCAAGAGAGTGAGAACAGAAAATAAATTTAAAGTGATCTATTTTGTTTTCTTATTCTTTCAAACCTAGGAATTAGGCTTTAAACATATCAACTAAAAAGGAAGAAGAAACAGACAGCCACAATAAAACTAAACCCAACAATTCCTTGTGTTTTGGATATACCTTGTTTATAAGTTAAACTTGTTACATTACAGATACTACAGTTAACTATTAATGGAACATCAGGGCCAATACCTCAAGATATTAGGAGAAAAAGAAGAAAGAACTCAGTAATTGTAGAAGAATAGATACTAATTCCCTCTTCTCTCCAGTTAGTCATTGTTAAGAGTGCTACATGTAACTTTTCTTTTAGTTTGCTTTCTCTTCTGATGAGGACAAAGTACATTCTTATTTATATCCAAAATAAGCAACCCCTCTCCCCCTACCCCAGCAAAAAAGAAACTCTAAGGAAACCAATGTAGGTTCTGGGAAGATACGACAAAAAAAAAACAACCAAGGAATATACAAAATGCACACATACATATATGTATACACACATGTACATATGTTAATAAATTAAGATTGAATAAACAATATACACATGTACAAGAATAAAAGAAGAATCTATCTTGCTTTTAAGGGTTGCTCAAGGTGTTTTTGAAAATTAGACTGAAATAATAATCAACATTTACATAGCACTTAAAGGTTTAAAAATATTTTCTGCAGAAAGCTTTGTGAAGTAGGCAATGCAGTTATTATCTCCATTTTACAAATGAAAAAAAACTGAGGCTCAGGGGAGTTTTGGGCAGTTACAAGCTAGTAAATACCAGAGCCTGCACTCAAACTTGGATCTTCTAATCCTACAACCAATGCTTTTTCCTCTGTACTATATAACGGAGTTTATAGCTTTTAAAAATTATTTTGAAAAATCTCATAACCTAGATGAAAGAGGTACAAATTATAGTGGGAATTTGTCAAATACTAAATTATTGTTATTATCAAATAAATTGATTTTTGTAGAATATTGCAGGATACTCACAGATTGTACTTGGAGAAGGAGGTCATTTTTTTCTTGTGTTAGAGCTACCATCTTTTCTTCTAGTTCCTTTCTCTTAGCTTCAGACTTGGCAAGATCTTCTTTGGCTTTCTCAAATTCTTCTTTCATGTTGGCCATCTCCTTTTCTGTTTCTGCACTCTTGAGCAGGGGTTTGATCTTAAAGAATAGATTCATCCAGGGCCAGTGCTTGACATTCATGAAGGCACGGACATTGTATTGGATGCAGAAGATAGACTCTCTGTAAATGAAAGTTCATTTAAAAAGTAATGAGACTTATGAAAAACAGAACGTAATATCTTTGAGCATAAGGGCTGTCTTACTTTTGTATTTGTATTTTTAGTACCTACTATAGTCCCTAGAAAAAATGGGCATTTAATAAATGTTTATCAATCCATTAATTAAGCATATGTTTAGAATATTGAATAATAACATTCAATTAAAAGAAAAAGAAATATAGACACTGTAAAATGCTAATGTGGGCCTCACCTCCTTTCCATCATTTTCTTGAATTCTACTCTCATCAGGTAGCCTCGGCATATGGCTTGAGTGCGTGTGATGAGTTGAGCTAATTTGTCGTCTCGCATCTCCTCTAAGGTTCCCAGCAGACCAGCTTTAAAGAAGACCTTGGCAAAGCAAAAGTTGAATTTGACAATTTTCAGTAGGAATTTCAAATTGTAATTGTCTAGAGTGAAAATTTTGGTCAGTGGTATTACCTTGGTGTGCCCAAATTTATACTGGGTGTGGTCAATGTCAATGGAGCCAAGAAGTTTCTCAGAAGCCTTCTTGCTATCTATAAACTGTCCCTCTGGAATAGCACTTGCATTTAAAACCTTGTATCTATTATAATAAGAAGAATATAGATATTGTCTTCATTAAAAAGGTGATATAACCATTACAGCCTAATCATAATGAATTCAAAAAAATAAAAACTAAACACTATAACGGTAATAGCTATATTCGGTCCTAAAAAAAGTGCTCTAAGAATGTACTCCACTTCTCTCCTTTGTAGAGGTGGGAGACTGTGGGTATAGAATATTGAATATATTATTGACCTTGGTTGATGCACTGGTTAGATTAAATTTTTATTCCTTGTTATAAGCAATGTCTCTGTGTGTTTTAGTGGAGAAGGAGATTACAGAGATTATGGAAATGGAGATTTTATATATAAACAAATGGAGATTATATATAAACAAAATATTTTTTTTTAAAAAGGAAGCTAGGATAGTCTCCGTTACTGGAAGAAGCTGAGACTCCTGGATTACTTGAGTTCAGGGGGTCAGACCAGCAGTTAGCTAAGCTAATCAGGATTCTGCACTAACTCCAACAAATATGGTGTGAGCCATCCGGCTGTTTAAAAGGTTGAATGAATCAGCTTAGGTCAGAAATAGAAAAGGCCAATTTTCCATGCCATTCAATAAGTAATGAGAGTGAGCCTATGATAGCTGTTGCACTTCTAGACTGGCCAGGATAGGATGTCACAGTTTATGAACAAATCTAGTACCATTTTCTTTCTTCTTCTTTTTTTTTTAACACATCCTTTATCTTAGACTCAATACTAAGTATTTGTTCTAAGGCAGAAGAGCAGTCAGGGGTAGGCAATTAGAGTTAAGTGACTTGCCCTGGGTCACACAGCTAGGTGTATCTGAGCATTTTCCACTATATGGTCTATCATCCAGACCAGGATGTTTCTCTGGTTTAGTAAGAAGGATACATTTACTCTGCTATTATTACCCAGATTTCTCTTTTCATATGTCTTTTCAACTAATGATCATTTTCAATATTTCAATGTTTTTTGTTGAAATATTGAAAATAATATTTTTCTTTAAGTCAAATCAAATGACATTTTAAAGTAAAAATGATGCTATACCGTTGTTTGAAGTCAGCATAAATGATTCTGCTTGGGAATCCTTTCCGGCAGATTCTGATACCTTCCAGCACACCGTTACACCTTAGCTGATGCAGGACAAGTTCATGTTCCATGGCACCTGAAAAAACAACAACAACAATATATATAAATTTTACTTAAAAATCAAGGTAAAAAACCATAGTACCTACTTGAATTTCACTCTTTCTTACCAGGTGTTTTAGTTTCATTGGGAATGAGGCAGCGTACAAAATGAGGGTGAGTGCTTCTAAGGTTGGTCATCAGCTTGTTTAAATTCTCCTGTAAGATCATATGAAAAGATGTTACTAATTCCCTTTTGTAGCTACTTGAAAACCTTATCAATGAACTATCTTATTTCAATTACTCAAAAAGTCTGTTTACTTTACTGTGGATTTTTCCTCTCTCAAAATAAATCTCAACCATTTTATCCTTTACTAAAAGGTCTTTATGAGTTGCAGAAGCCAAAAAATTAATGAAATGGAGATCAATCTTTGGCCCTCAATCACTAAGTGCAATATTTCATCACTACGTGTTTTCTTAAAGCTTTTAAGGTTGTATAGGGCCTTGTAAACCTTGAGCTTTATTGGCATAGCCTTATAGAGAAGGTCCCCTCCATGCCAGGACATAGCATCAGTGTATCAGTCAGTCAACAAGCATTTATTAAGCTCTTACTGTATGCTAGAGACTGTGCTTAATTCTGGGGTTACAAAGAAAAGCAAAACCAATTCTTTTCAGGGAGAGTATGATCTAATGGAGGAGACATATAAACAATTATGTACAAACAAGAGAATGTATGTGAGCAGATCTCAGAGGAAAGATATTAATACTGTGGAGGACTGGAAAGGGCTTCTCGTGAAGATGTAATTTTAAACAATATATGAAAGAAGGTAAGAGGCAGATACAGGAGGGAGAGAACTACAGGCATAAGAGACAGGCAGTGCAAAGACATAAATATGAGAGATGGATGTGTTGTGTGTAAGGAAATATATCAGTATCTCTGGATCATAGAGTGCCTGGAATGGAGTAAAGTGTAAAAGAGACTGGAAAGGCTGGGAAGGGACTTTAAATGCTCTCAAAGAATTTTATATTTGATCTGGAGGTGACAGGGAGCCTTTTTTTTTTGAGTAGATGAGTCACAGTCAGACCTATACTTTTGGAAAATCACTTTGTCAGGTAAGCAGCGAGTGGATTAGATTGGGGAGTGATATGAGCCAGGGAGAATAGTCCAAGAGTAAGGTGATGATAGGACAGTGGTCTATGTGAGTGGAGAAAAGGAAACAAATAGGAGAGATGCTGTGAAGGTAGAAATAAGATTTATAAATGGATTGATGTATGGAGTGAGTAAGAGGAGCTGTTGATGATACCAGAGTTCTGAGCCTGGGTTACTGAGAGAATAGCGGTGCCCTTAGTAGGGAAGTTTGGAAGAAGGAGTAGTTTGGGGTAAAAGATAAAAAGTAACTTTTGTTTTGGACATAGTGAGTTTGTGATGCCAACAAGTTGAGTTTTAGATGTCCAAAAGGCATTCAATATTTTTGATTGACGCTCATTGTTAACTTTATAGAACTATCTGAAAAAAATTTAAAGGATTTAGAAAGTGAGTTAATTTATATTACCCATATTCATAAGAAAAGCTACTAACAAGAGGAAGAAAAAAGGTGAAAAGGAGTTTGAGTCACTGTTTTAGTCTTTTAAGCATGTTGATATAAAGATAACTAGCCTTGAAAAAATTAAATTAAAAAACTAGAAAATGCCAAGAAAACAGGAAGGCTGTAGGGATATTTTATATTTATCCCAAATACTGTCATTTGGAGAAAATGTGAATGTAGCCTTTGATAATGTGTGACTGATGTAGTGACTTAAGTATTTGAGGATCGATTAATTCTTTGGGATATAGTGAGGTTAGTTTTCCCTGAGAGCCTTTCTAGATCTGTTCATGTATAATTGTTTTTACATCTTACTGTAGATTTCAAGATTATATCATACCCTGAAAAGAGCAGACACCGTCTGGAAAGAAGAACCCTTCTTCTTTCCACCCTTCTTTCCACCGCCACCCTCTGAGAAATAAAAGAAAATAAATACATTACATATTATCATTTATAATTTTCCAAATTATTCCTGCTCAAATTCCTTTTGGCCCTTAAAATCTGCCCTTATTATTTTGCCAACTCTGATTTTTAGTATTTATGCCCTACCCCTTTCAATTAATTTTCAGTTTTGTAGGCTTTTGTTCAGTCATTTTTCAGTAGTGTCTGACAGTGACCCCTTCTGAGGTTTTCTTGGCAAAGATACTGGTTTGATATTTCCTTCTCCAGTTCATTTTACATATGAGAAAACTGAAGCCAACAGAATGAAATGACTTGCTCAGTAAGTATCTGAGACCAGACTCCAGGCCTAGTATTCTTATCCACTGTGCAATCTAAATGCCCTGTCCCAATAGGCTAAGAGAATACAATTTCTCTAAATTGTATAATCAGTTGGCTAAGAGAATATAATTTTGCTAAAAGATCCCTAAGATAAATAAATCAAAACACAATTACAAGAAGAGGAAGCATAAGGAAGGGATGGACCACCTTATCCCTTAGCAAAAGAGACTTGTTTCCTGGAGGTAGTATTTAGGGGTAGTGTTTATGTACCCAACTCTATGTAAAAGGGTCAGTAGGTTCTTGTTGCTGAAAATATTTTAAAAGTCATTTCAATATAGTTTCCTTCATAGTTCTATGTATTTTACATACTTCAAATATTATTATGAAAGGAGACCACAGACTTCACTGTACTGCCAAAGGGGTTGATGACCCCAAAATGTTTATTATCTCACTCTAAGAAAAATTACCTGCTTCAGCAGCAGCTCCTCCAGCAAAGAGGAAGGCCAGAGTTTTCATTGAGGATTTCTGGTACAGCCCAACGACAGTTTCATTGAGGGGATCCTTATTCTTGTCTAGCCAGCCTGCAATGTTGTAATCTACTGTGCCAGCATAATGCACAAGGGAGAAGTGGGCCTCAGCCTTTCCTTTAGCAGGCTTCGGTTTCTGGAAGTTGTTGGATTTGCCCAAATGTTGTTCATATAGCTTGTTCTTGAAAGAAGTGTCTGTTGCCTTTGGGAACATACACTCCTCCTCTAGGATGGAGAAAATGCCCATTGGCTAAGGGTAAGAAAGAGATTTATAGTTATATTCTCCCAGGAAATCCTGCCTTAATTGTATGTGGAAATTTGATAGCCCAGAATATGCTATTTTTTTCAGAAGTATATGTAATAATAAATGAGATTATCTCTACTTTACAATTATAAATGCTGAAACATCAAGTCATCATTATATATGCAGGAAATGTGTTTTCTGTAAAGATTTGGCATTATATGTGTGTATTTGTGTGTGTATTACATGTTTTCATGTTGCAAACTTCATATTCAAAATGAATTTAGTTTAATGTGAATACTGTTTATAGTGGAACTCTCATCATTATGCAAATTTATATGGTTAAACATTATATTCTATTCTGACCTTAATAATAACAAGATGCCAAAATTATATGAAAAAGATTGGGAAGTTACATCATGGTAAAAAACTATCTTTCCTAATATAAAAGCATGTGTCATGCTATTTTAAAGAAAACTATATGCCTATGGAACTATGTCTTCACATTGTGAAGCATATTCTTATAGCTTTCTATTCAAATTAAAATGTCAGACAACATAACTGATTCAAAAGACCACATCAAAAGAAATATCTAAGTCAATGATTGTAATAACATTTCTCTACTAGTCTTAAAGCCAGCAGAGTTTTCATAAAGATACAAACCATTATTTCCTTCATGAGAATTCTTGTTTTTAAATTGTCAAAATATAAAGCTATGTTAGGGACACCAGTCTCTATGCCCTAATGACTAATTGATTGGACCCATTTCTAGATGGAGATGATAGGAGCCACTTAACTTCTATAAGGTTATTGCCATTACGTCCTTGTCCCATATCCTTGCTGTTAGGGCAAAGTAAACCTCCTTTGTGAGATGTTCAGTGACTTTTGAGTTTACCATTTTCTCTCAGCTTGGTGGTTACAATAGTATGTAAGTGAGGAAAAGAGGTTTCAGTTCGTGATACCATTTGTGTTTTGATTTTTATGGGTACTCTGATACTATGATTTTATCAAGGTTAAAAAAGAAATGTATATACAATTAATTTAATCCAACTCAAAAGATTAAACCCCATGCCCATTTAAATATAGTAAATTTTCCTAAGATAATGAATTAGGAATGGATAATATCCAAGGAACTAAAGGATAAAATGATGATAACCAAAAATCATAGCCTTCAATTTTTAATAGTCATTATATTTCAAAATACTAATGGCTTAGAATGATTCATAAAGAAACCTGAGAATTGCTAAATGATAGATTTTAATTCCATACTAGATAAATTAGAATATATACAAAAGAAAGATTATTGAACATACTCTATATAGGAAGAAAGGCAACATTGTTTCAGTGAGGAAAAATAATACTTTGCTAATAGAATTAGTATTTTGAGGAGTAATCATACATTTTTACAAAGTGGGAAAATATTTCTTTTATTTCAGATTTATAAAAAATTGACAATGTTGCACACCAAAGGCTTTTTTAAAAAATTGCGACAATATTTGATTTTGCTAGTTCATGTTTAAAGAAACTGTTTAGAAAAAGAAAACGGAGCATACTTCTTTGAGAGATAAAAGAGGACTTATGAAGATGTATGAATGAAAGAATCCTAATAACCCATCTCGAGATCCATTTAATTTGTAAGTGATCTATAGTCAGGAATGTTCCTAGTAAGATAATAATATAAAGCCTCCCTACTCCAAGAAGTGAAGAAGCAATTAATTTTAGGAATGTTGAAAATTCTGGAGTGTAAATTAAACTTTTCTTTGGGATTTCAAGTAACTGAAAATGTATACACACCTTCTCAATGAGTTCAATGCAGGCAGCCAAGTCCATCCCAAAATCAATGAACTCCCACTCGATGCCTTCTTTCTTGTACTCCTCCTGCTCCAGCACGAACATGTGGTGGTTGAAAAACTGTTGCAGTTTCTCATTGGTGAAGTTGATGCACAGTTGCTCCAGGCTGTTGAACTGAGTGTGTCAAATACAAAACGCAGTGAATGGTTAAAAAAATGAAGGGAGTTGAAGATCTCCATTTATAACTTCATTTTTCCTAATAACTTACATCAAAGATCTCAAAGCCAGCAATGTCCAGGACTCCAATGAAGTACTGTCTGGGCTGTTTAGTGTCCAGTTGCTGGTTGATACGAGTGACCATCCACAAGAACATCTTCTCATAGATAGCTTTTGCCAGAGCACCCACAGAATTGTATACCTTTAAGAAGAATAGTATAGTTCCTGAAGTCAGAGAAAAGAATGAATCCTTGAGTTTCTTTTTGTTGATTTGAATTAAGTGACTTTAACCATATTTACCTGTTGCACAGTCTGGCCTTTGGTCACATATTCATTGCCGACCTTCACTCTAGGGTAGCAAAGAGCTTTAAGGAGGTCAGCAGAATTCAAACTTTGGAGGTAGGCAGCCTTGTCGGCAACTATAAAAACACAGAGAGAAGAACAAGGGTGTCAGAGCTCAGACAAAGTCAAATCCATCTTCAATTTCTGAGAGAAATATGGGGATTAACAAGCAGTGACTCTCCAAGAATAGTTTACAACATGCTATTTGTGATCTCGTTGTTTCTAATTCCAAAATTCCTAACTTTCAATTCTGACAAGAATTCATTTACAAAGATGTTTTCTCAATAGTACCTTGGTCTTATGAATATTGTTGTTTTTTACAATGGACTATGTGGTTTGAAAAATCTTTTACCCACAAATGTGACCAAAATGTTAGTGGTCTACAGTGATGCATTAGCTATGCTAGTGTCTTAATCCCTTAATAAACTATAAGCTCCATAGGAAAGGGATTATACCAATTAGTTAATTAACAAGTATTTTAAAATCATTTTATTGTTGTTGTTTAATTGATTAATTATGTCTAATTTTTCATGACCCCATTATGGATTTTTCTTGACAAGAACTGAAATGGTTTGCCATTTCTTTCTCCAGACCATTTTATCAAAAGAGGAAACTGAGGCAAAGAAGGTTAAGTGACTTGCCCACGATCACACAGCTAGTCAGTGTCTGAGGCTGGAAGAGTCAAGTCCTCCTGACTCCAAGGCTGGCACTCTCTCCACTGTGCCACCAACTGCCTGACCATTTTCTACTATGTGCCAATTTGAAGATATAAAGATATATAAAGTTAAACAGTCCTAGTTTGTTAAGAACTTATATTAGAGGAAATAATATGTATTTTATACACATGCATAAGTTTACAAAATATTTATGCAAATACAAGGTCACTTGGATGGGGGATTGGAGAGGGGTTGGAGCTAGTGGCTGGGCATTATAGAATGCCTTATGTAGAAAATGGTACTTGAGCAGAACTTGGAAGGAAGCTAAGGATTCTAACAGGTGGTGAAAAGGAAGTGATACATTCCAGAATGGGAAGCAAAGTCACAAAGATGGGAGACGGAACTCAATGTGTAAACAGAGATAGTGCCACTTGAATTGGATTGCGGAGTGTGGAAGGGGAAGTAATACCAATATCTGGAAAGATAGGTTGAGGCAAGTTTGTTAAGAAGTATAAAAGCAAAACAAAGGTGTTTATATTCTTAGAGGCAATAGGGAGCCAATGGAGTTCACAGGGAAGTGAAATGGTCAGTTCTGCTCTTAAAAAACAAATAAACAAAACTTTGATAGTAATGTATAGGATGGACTGACTTGACTAGAGAAGTTCTCAAATTTAGGAGATCAGTTTGGAGGTTATTGATTTAAATAGTACAGGTGAGAAGGGAGGGGCTTCTAATGTAATTTTTGTATTTCCTCCAACATATAGCACACTGCTTTTTGTGTAATAAACACTTGATATATATTTGTTTTTGTTGTTTTCATTGTTAGCACCAAGTAACAGCAATATAAAAGTTCAGGGGGCTTTGATTTTAATGTGCCAGTTCTGAGGCAAATTTGTTTAGGTCATTTTTTTACCTCATTTGTTGAAGAGTGGCTTAAGCGTTTTGATCAAACTAATCTAGATTGGCTAATGCTAGACCACATATCAACCAGAAAATGAGAATTTTGGACATATGTATGTATATTTGTATATGTATGCACACATGTATATGTATACACATATGTATAATATATATACAACACACACACATGAACACAGTATTTTGGATGAAGTGCCCATTTATATTATGCAGACTATCAGAAAATTATGTAAGGATTTCCTCTTCTCTCCTCCCCTTTTTTTTCTAGTGTTTTGAATTAGAGGATAACCTTGTGAATTAAAGGGACAGTTTTTATAAAGGGAAATGTACTTATTCCTGACTCCTTTCCTAATTTGCTGTCTGCTTTTACAATGGGAAGAAATAGATTCTGTAAATATCTCAATAGCAAAGGGACAGTATTCTAAGAAATACCAAAATGTGATGTCAAGAAAGTGACTCATTACATCTTGTATCTTGTACACCTACACTCTAGAAAAAGACTCATCTAAATGACTTTTTTGACACCTGCATATCCAGCTCTTCACTGTGCAGAGGAGGATGTATCCCATACTTATAAGTCTGCATGGATACATCTCTCTTTTGCCAGATGCCCTATGGGTTGATAGCAATTCTTCATTCTAGGCACAGACTCAAAGAATGTTATATAATATAAGGAAATCTCATTTTATAGGTGAGGAATGTGACATCGGGAAAGAATAATTAGTTTAGGTCATGCTGCTATATAGAAAAGAGAATACAAGCTAGAGTCAGAGGGAAACTGGAGAGCAGTGGAGAGTACTAAATTTATGTGGCTATATTCTTTACTTTACTTGCTGTATATTATAGGTATTGACCCTTGGCTATGCTGCTAGAACACTGCTATTCCAGTAATAGGTATTAAAATGTGTTCTCTGTACTTGGCACTGTAGGGTACACAAAAACAAGAAATTTTCCATGACACAACTAGATTATTTTTAGACAAACCTATCATTTATAATCTAGGGTTATCAATACCTTCTGTGCCATCCGGCTCAGCTTGTTCCTCTCGTTGCTTTTGCTTGAATTTCATGTTACCATAATGCATGACTGCTCCTGTTAGCTTGTAAATGGCCACCTTTTCATCATTGCTGAAACCCAGGATATCAACAGCACTCTGACAAAAGATTTAATATAATTAATTCACTAATATCAATTATCTACAATCAAATTATCTTTAAATCTATTTAACAAACATTTATTAAGCATGTGAGGCACTGGGCTAGGCACATGGGGGCTTTCAAAAATAAGCTAAATGGGCTCAAGTTCAAAGCACTTATAATTTAAAAAGAAGACTGAACATGCAACACAAATAAATATGAAGGAGATAGTCAAAGCTGTAAGATGCTCTCCATTGCTAGGTGAGGGAGTTACTCTATCACCTAACAAAACCAACAAATTGCTTTCCTTTAATAATGATTCCCAGCAAATCTTCCCTATTTTCCCATTATTTTCCTTACTTTTCTTTTTCATTCATACAAATCTAGAGGTGTTTTGATTTTCCTTTCTCTCTATTATAGCAGGCTAATATTATATAGTAAGCATTCTGTGAGCATGAAATCAATGAATGGGAGAGGGTAAAAATGGAGTAAAGAGTGGGACTATGTGTTCTGTTATGACTTTCTCTAATACCAGCTCAGACTGTGGCAGAAATGACTCTGAAAGTACACAGACATATTTTATATAAATGTGCAAATTTTTCCAAAAATGTTTTCTTTGCCAGCCAAACAGATTTCATTTGCCTTCCTGGTAATATTTTTATTAGGAACTGAAAAGACCTATTACTTAGAGGACAGGTAAAGTAAATTTTGTCAGTCTCATCTGTTAAATTTTTCTCATATACTGGAACAAACATTAGGCAAGTTAGAAGACTATTCAAATCCTGGCTCAGAGACATAATTAGCTCTGTGACGCATGGGAAGTTACATTACCACTCTGAGCCCTTTCTCCACATCTCTAAAATCAGAATATTAATACTTTGGACTATGTTTTGTGGCTGTTGTGAAGAAAACATGTTATAGATCTTAGAATACCATGCAAATGTGAATTATTATTTTTGTAGGTTGCTTTTAAGTTTCCTGCCCCTCTCTTTATTTTCTCTCTTTGTGTTCCGAACACAGATACTGCTAAAACAAGAGAGGCTTACCTGGATTAGACACCATTATATTCTCTATGCTAACATTGTCTTACAGAGTCAGATGGTGTGGTTGACAGAGAGTAAACCTCTGAAAGTCTTGAGGAAGTCTAGATGACTTGCATCCTGGGTAAGTCCCTACATCAGACTCTCAATACTTATTGCAATAGCTTTTTAACTGGCTCCTCTACCTCAAATATCTCTATGCTCTACTATATCCTCCACTCAGCTGCCAAGCTAAATTTTTAAAAACATAGGTCTAATCATATCACCTCCTTCCTCAATGAGCCCCAGTTAATTCTCAGATCAAAAATAAACTCTTTTTTTTGCCATGTGAAACTCTTTCATATACTATTCCCATGTAAGCTTCTGTCTTTCTTTGCCTCCCCAGGATTTAGCACAATGACTGACAAATTTATTGTTGTTTAGTCATTTCAGTCATATCACTCTTTATGACCCTATTTGGAGTTTTCTTGGCATGCATTTCTTTCTCTATGTTATGTTGTGTAACTGAGGCAAACTGATTCCCAGGGTCATCCAGCTAATAAGTGTCTGAGACTGAATTTGAATTCTTGAAATGAGTCTTCCTAATTGCAAGCCCAGTGCTCAGTCCACTGTGACATTAGCTGCCCCGACTGACAAGTAGTAAGCTCTTAATAAATAATTATTGGTTTAACTTAACCTGATTTATTTAACTTCTTTGTGCTCCAGGAAACTTTCTAAGACTGAGAGTTTACGTAGCTAGTCAATAGTGGACCTAGGACCCAAGTCCCCCTTTCTCTGAAGCCTATCAGGCACCCTTTATGCCAGGTTTGCCTCTACTAAAATGGACAAATGAAATTTAAGTGTTTTGCACAAGCAAAAAAGAATATTTTGTTTTCTACTTTGAGCAACTTACATCAGTAGCAATTAACTCTTCTTGGTCATCAATGCTGGGAACAGTTATCTCCCCTTGACTGACAAATGCAAAGTCATATGGGTTGGTGGTGATCAAAAGCATCTCTGCACAAATGGGCAAACGTAGAAAGAATTATTTCATTCATATGAAACATTACAGTAGAAATGATTTGAAAAATCATTCACTTCTAGAATATAAATTGAAAAGATTTATTCACCAATAAGCTCTGGCTTCTTGTTGGACATGATCTGATAAAAAATATGATAGCTTCTTTCAGCCTTGAGCTGGAAGGTAACTCTGGACTTCTCTAATAGATCTGGTATGTTTAAAAGGAAAAAAGTATAAATATAAAGATTGAAAATAAATAAGACAAAATGAAAAATAGAGAAGAATATGACATTTTATTTGGTAATCTGAAGGAGAAGGTGGCTAGATTACTTTTTTCAAAACACTTACATGTTTCAATATCAGCAGAAGCCAGTTTCCCTGTGGTGCCAAAATGAATCCTAATGAATTTACCCTTTAAAAGGAAAAATAAGAGTTTTCTGTTGTTGTTGTTGTTGTTGTTGTTGTTGTTGTTGTTGTTGTTGTTGTATTACATATCAATGGGCATACGGAATTTATTTATGCTTCTTCTGGGAGTTGTATTAAGGGATGCTGGCACATCACGTAGATGTGATAGTCCTAATACTTGATAAGTAAGAGAGAATAGGTGGAAACTTACAAAACGAGAAGAATTATCATTCCTCACTGTCTTGGCATTGCCAAAAGCTTCCAGCAAGGGATTGGCACTGATAATTTGATCTTCAAGGGTCCCCTTAAAATAAACAGAATAAGTGATGAATGTTTTTAGGTGAAATCTTCTGCAGTGCTGAAATGACTCGCCTGATCCTGTTCTCTAATTTAGCTGGCATTGCATGTTTCTTATGATTCTGTGAGTGGGAAAGGAATTTAAAGGGACTCTTAACTGAGTTAAAACTTTTCTGCATCACTCACTAGCACTTTTCTGCTAGCACTTCTCCATTTATCTTTTTACCTTGTGTTATCTGAATTGATCCCATTACTAGACTGTAAAGTCAGTGTGATCAAGGAAAGTATTTTTTCTTTTATATCTTCCTCGGATTTAGATCCATGTTTTACATTAAGATGATGATGAATAAATATTTATTGAATGAATTTAATTTTATGAATGTATAGGTAAAGGAATACTAGAAGTAAGACCTTTCCTGTTGAGTTATTCACTGATCCTAGCCTCAGTTTAGCTCTGCTCTCTGCTATCATCACAGGTCCTATCTAGCAAGAGGGATCCTTGGCTACTTCAATTAGTTACACTCTTCTCTGTCTTCAGTGCCAAAAAGAGCTTACCTGCATCTTTCCAGGAGTTGCCTCTTCCTTCTTCTTGTCTCCAGTCACTGCAATTGTTGCAAAGTACTGGATGACACGCTTGGTGTTGACTGTCTTTCCAGCACCGGATTCTCCGCTGTCAACCCATACAAGTGAAATGATCATAATCTCAAACAATTGTAAATAATTCAATTATTAATCCCCAAATTAATATCTACATACGTGATCAAGATTGATTGGTTTTCACGGTCTGTGAAAAAAGAAAATACATGTTTTAAATATACTTAACTTCCCAAAAAGAATAAGTTTGAACCAAAAGAATTGTTCTCTTAAAATGATAGCCTATAAACTGTCATGCCATTTTGAGATCTTTTTTTTTGTTTTGTAAAATTCCAAGAATAAGTAGATCATAAAATATTCCTTAGCAGATGAAGTTTATACCCATAAACTATTAATTATGGCATAATCTAAGATATATAAGAGATACAAATGATAGTTTTATGTTTCATTCAACCACTTGCCAAGATGATAGTGTTATGGTGTCAATGTAATGTTATGATATCAATCGTTAATTCAATAATACTTATTGATTCTTAAGTAAAATTGTCTATGTAAGTCATCTGTTGACTTTCTTGAAATTTTGCTATTGGCAGAGATAAAGCTCATTACAAATATTCTATATATTTTGGCATAATTGAAAATCAGAATTCAATTTCAATTAAGTGAGTTAAATTGAGTTTAGCTCTAGTTACCTAGTGTATTGAGACAGTTATTCTAAAAATGTTCTCTTTCTTCATCTTGATACTGAATTTTATTCTGAACATATTTCACATTGATTTATTGTTGACCTACTATCTTTTTTTTTTTTAAATAAATTCCAAAATTTATTTGTCACCTATTTCAGTTCATTCCTCACAGAGAACACAAATTTAATTCTCTGGGGGGGGGAATTCATTTCTATTACATACTAAAAATCACTTCATATTTATGAACAAATAAATTCATTTTCCCCTTAAGACCTAGTCTTCCTTTAAGGAGGTTACATACATATTCACAGTAAAAAATGTCACAGAAAACCCATATTTGGCTTATATGTCTCTGGATTGTAGCATTACAAGATGGAAGTTCATTATGCCTGATAATTCAATTGTTTTATCCAAATATCTTCCAATTTTTGGTTGTTAAAAACAGAATGTTCTATTGTCCATCTTGCTCTATATAATGAATGTAGCTTTAACTTTTCTAAACTCTGTTGTATTTCTTTAGATAAAGGCAAAATCTTTTCTGTAAAATTCTTGGAAACTGAAACACTCCAAGATCTCTTCAATAGTTGTCTTGTTTTGTTTTGTTCATCTCGATTTCCACCACTAATTTGTTCATCTAATGTTTGTGCCTGAGTTAAACACCTCCTCTTTTCCACATTTGGTTGAAACTCCAGAAGGCCCACTGTACAATCATAATTCTGAGCCTTACTGTGATGCTCTGAAATGATAAAGTCTTGATCCGTTTCTTTAGCTGCCTTACCAGAAATAACTGGTGGTAGTCTCTTAGGTTTGAGGGGAAGTTTTATTATATCATTTGAAAACCAAGGTATAAATTTCAATAGTGGACAAGTAGGAAACTCATTAATAGCTTCTTCTGCAACTTTGTATAATCGTGTAGGTTCATTTTCACATGGTCAATAGTATAATACTACCTCTGTACTCATTCTGCCCAAGTCCAGATACTAATAATGGGGATACAATATTTCTTGGTCGGGATCCACAGCACTAGGACTTAAATTCATAGTTATAAGACTTCCTTGTCTTTCTTTTCACATTCTGCACTGATGAGAGGGAAGAAACAGGACCTTTCAGCGCCAATAAATTTTCCTGTTTGGGTGGGTTCACCTCCATCTCCACTAAAACCTTAAGTTACCAGCAAAGGAGGGTTGTGAGGCTTATCCAGCAATGCCCCACCCCCCACCTTGGCAGAAAACAGGAAGGCAGGCTGGGAGGAGAAGCACACATCAATCTTGTCCCCCACTATCTTTTTGAGGGAATGTTTTACTTTCAAGGGACTGGCCCTGGCTATGTTTTTTGTTAGTATATTATTATTATTGTTATTAAGTTTCTAGTATACTTTAGGGTAATTGGCTAATGTTGAATCACTCACCAGTTAACATGAACTGATAGGCATTGTCAGAGATGGAAAAGATGTGGGGAGGGGCCTCCTGTCGCTTTTTGCCCCTGTAGGCAGCCACCACCTCTGGGTTATACACTGGCAGCCACTTGTAGGGGTTGACAGTGACACAGAAAAGTCCTGAATAGGTCTGTATGAAGAAGGGAAATAATTACACAATGCATTTTTAGTTCACGGATTTTTCTCTTTAATTGATTTGTTGACCTAGGTGGAACTGCTGGCATGTTTCATAAGTTTCAATAACTTGAATATGTTATTTTCAGAACAATTCTGAGGGACTTATGAGAAAGAACGCTACCCACATTCAGAGGAAGAACTACAGGAGTAGAAACACAGAAGAAAAACAACTGCTTGAATACATGGGTTGATGGGGATCTTATTGGGGATGCTGACTCTAAACAATCACCCTAGTTCAACTAACAATAATATGAAAACAGGTCTTGATCAATGATACATGTGAAATCCATTGGAATTGTGTGTTGGCTATGGGGGGTGGGTTGGGGGATAGGGAAAAATATGAATCATGTAACCATGGAAAAATATTCTAAATTAAGAAAAAAGAATATAAGTTCCTTTAGGGTAGGGTCTATTTTATTTTTGTATTTATATCCCTCGAACCTAGTATTAATACTTAAAAATAAAAGTTTCATTTAAAGCCAAGCATCAATGAATTGCTACAGAACACGTGTTCACTCACATAGATCATCCAGGCTGCATAACGCTCTTTGAGGTTATACAGGACAGCAGGTTCATGCAAGTGAGTCATCATGGCCATGTCCTCAATCTTGTCATATTTTGGAGGGTTCATGGAGAAAACCTGATCTTCCTTTACTGTCAGAGTCTGGCCCAAAACAAAAAGAAAACAAGTGGATATCAACTAAGCTGATTTTAAAAAAAAGTTTCTCTCTCTCTCTCTCTCTCTCTCTCTCTCTCTCTCTCTCTCTCTCTCTCTCTCTCTCCTCCCATTCCTTTACCCATTCCTCCTTCCCCTTTTTTCTTACTCACCGCTCCACCTTCAGTCTTCACTGTCACTTTCCCCCCTTCCCTGCTCTGTATGGTACTTTTCACATAGGATTCCTTGGGCTCCACAACAAAGACGGAGTTCTTAGCATCAAAAGGCTTATTCTGGGCCTCAATCCGCTCCTTTTCAGATTTCCTAAGGTAAGGAGCAGCCTCCCCAAAAACAGCCATCTCAGCGTCTGAACTCATGGCTGCAGCTTATTGGTGGCAACACAGTAAGGGACCTGAAGGGGAATAAATATAGAATCAGGAGATTTTTGAGATGAAAGGGAACTTAAAGATCACTTAACTTAGTAGCTTAACCTCTTCATTTTCTAGAGAAGGAACCTGAAGGGTAGAATAACAAAATGCCTTGCCATCTTCTAAAGAAGGCTATTCTTGAGATTCTCCCCACCCCCAATCCACACAAGTGTCCCTTTAATGCTTCCAGACCTCTCTGAATTTTTAATTTTTACACTGGGTTTGATATGTGAGAGGTAGAATGGCATAGTTGTTAGAGAGATTGCCTTGGAATCACAAAAACCTCAGCTATCTTTGGTACATATTGGCTTTATGACTGAGCAAATCATTTAAAGTCTAAGGACTCCAGGCAATTCTTGAAGACCTTAACCTATAGAGTAGGCACTGGCTTGAATTGGAAGAGGGAGTTTCTTAATTAGGAATTCCCTATAATAATTATGCCCCAGATTTACTCCAAAATATATACATTTTTGATAGACTTATATGTTTATGTGTAAGTTTCTTGAAGGCAGCCATGATTTAATTTATATCTTATTATCTCCAGTCAGCCTCTGGCATGTTCTGGATAGTGTGTACATAGGCAAATCACTTAACCTTTCAATACTTCCATAACTCTTTAAGACTGTTAGTTGTAGATGAGTTGCCAGGTTGCACTGGTGCAGGAAATTTCCATCACAGGAGTTCTTTACACAGATGGAAAAATAAGTCTAGATGAAAAAAAAAGCAACCATAGCTCATTCCAGTTGTTAAAAGGATGATCCCATTTGGGATGGAAAATAGTCCTGCTGAGTTAGCTTCAGAGAGACCATTTGCCATTTTTACTTCCTTTTATTGGCTTTTGTTCAGTGATCACTCTTCAGTGCTACTAGATCTGCCTGACAAGATCAAATCACTGATTTTGAAGCCTTGTGTTTTAACAGCTTAGTTTTTTATGACATGTTAAATCCAATCCTATGTTGTGTATTTTGAGCCCTCAGTTGAAAGTGCAAGGGAACTGAAATTTCAGTCAGTCAACAGGTTTGTGAACACCTGGGATGTGCAAAGCCATGTAATAGACACTGATGTGATGAAACTAAACTAAAATTCATTACTTTCAAGAAGCTAATGAGTTTAAAAGGGGAATTTTCAAAGAACCCAAATGAAGTGGATTCCCTTCTAATCCAAGTCATTCTAAGAAATTGTCATAAATTATCTGTATAACTAAAGGCATATTAAATCTAGTTGTTACTAGGAAATAGCTAACATAGAAATGCCTTAAATACAATCAAGGAACAAACTGGATGGAGGTAAGAAAATAATTCAATGAAGACTGAATGACTAATGACTCATTTTGTTCAATATGAAAATTCAGTTAATAGTTCTAAGAATATATATATTTTTCTTTTTGGCATAATTGTATTCCTCAAGTTGGTTTATGGATGAAGAAAAGATTGCTATCATCAGAATGTTTTTTACCCAGCTTCATATTACCTGTGGAATATTGAGTGTGTATGTTTTTTTGTTTTCTTAATTTTTGGTCTGCACCTGTGATTTCATCAGTGTGGAGAACTCCTGGTGAGTAAATTCCCTCTACCAATTTGCAACCTTTAATTTTAGAGAGTTGAATGGAGCACAGGTTCTGAATCAAAGATGTTTCCTGGGTAGTGTCATAAATTGTTAGAGATAAAAAGGACTTTTGTGACTATCTAGTCCAATTCTCTCATTTTGTAGAGAAGGAAAATAGGGCACAGGTAAGAAAAGTAATTTGTCCAAGAACATAGAATGGCAGAACTGCAATTGGAATCTAGTACTTTTAAGTCCTAGATCAAAATGTTTTGCCCAATTTAGATTTTGTCTTTGACTTGTTTACACATGGAAATTATTTTACATTCAAGTTTTTATTCATTACTTAGCTTATTTTTTATTAATCTTCAAAATACACTGACCTTCCCCTTCCCCTGTCCTGCAAAATATGGCTGGTCTGAAGTTTCAATGCAAAATTAAGTCTTTAATTTGCCTTCCTAAGTATGTTCCACAAAACTTTGAGGAATATTACCATTGACAGCAGAGGCATTAAGCAGCAAGTGAAAAAGAGATTCCTAAAATCCATTTCTTGTTTCTCCTTTCTCTATTTATTCCTTAGAATAAAATACAGAGTAATTTGTGGAGCAATTAATTGTTAACAAAGAATAATCATTACCTCAGCAGTGTCCAATGATTTTATCTATGTATCTATCTATCACTAGATCCCAGATTTCTCAAAGACAATCAAGTATACCTTGATGGGATCTGCATCACCCTATATATCTAATAATAATTCATTCATATGATAGAAAGCAAATTTGAAAAATTGCCAAAAGGCAGATTTTGAACCTATATAGAGGTTAGTGACTTTCTTCATAAGAGAAAGGCCATTCTGTCTTCTGCTAATGTTTTTGGTCACTAGGCAATTATGAATTCATTTACTAACACAGCTTCCCAACTATTTTGGGGATCAGGAAAATGATATATGCAATTTCCATTTTATGACTTGTAAACCAAGAGAGAGGTTATGATCTTACCCAAGTAGCAAGAGTTAATTAAAATGTCAGGACTTCTACATGTCAGGCACCAAGAATACAAAGACCAAACCAAAACAGTCCCTACCTTCAAGAAGCTTATAGTCTGTCTAAAATGATATATTTCCTTCACAAGTTTGTTGCTCTAGCCTTAGAACAAGAGTAGCCATTTCAAACGATCATTTGCTTCTTATGTTCTTATTTTTAATATTAATACACAAAGAAGTTACTCATTAATGGGCAACAATATCATTGTTCTTTTGTTCAGAGAGAATCATCATTAACTAGCTGCAGTATGTTGGACAAGTCACTTCAGTCCTGTAGGTTTCAGGGTTCTCATTTGTAAGATAGGATAGTAATGCTGTCCCTGCCTATCTCAGAGCTACTGTAAGGATTAAATAAGGCAAAGAATGTGAAAACACTATGAACAATAAAGCACTTTACCAATGCAAAACATTATTATTACTATTATTATATGGTATGATTAAATTAGGCTCTTACCTCTTATGATACCAGATGAAGAAGATGCAGGTTCGAAGCAGATCACTGCAAGGGATCGGCAGGAAGAGAGAAAACACAGTTTATTTAATCACGAGATGCTACTTAGTGATGATATGATTGTCAGATAGGGGCTGAAAGCTGGAATCATTAAAGCACCAGGATCATTAGGGATGTAACATTAAAATTCCAGGAAATAACTGTTGTGGCTCAGTGATGTATCTGTACAATATCCAGATGGATTAAAATTCTCATCTGGGGGAAGATCCTTCATGGGAAGTTCATATATCATTTCCCCCTATTCCCACAAATATGAATACTTCTAGACATGCATATGTATGTGGGCACAAACCTTAAAAGATTTTGAGGAAGGACAGGACTGAGCCACCCCAGTAGCACTTTTATAGAGACCAATTTGCAAACACAGCAGCCTCCTCTGCTTTCATTGCTTAAAACATTTTTGGCAAAACATTTTTGGCAATCTCCTAGCTTAATATGCAATGACTGTGGCTGTAAATGGATATAATTAGAAATATTTCTTGTCACATTAAGCAAGTGAATCAATCTCCTATAAATAATTTGACAGGGGATGATCTTGGGTTCTGTATAGGAATTAGATAGGAGATTTGGAGACTGAGGGTTTCTAGATTTTTTTTTTTGCCAGCTCAACTATCACTCATCTTACAGTTCCTTACTAGATTAGCACCTGTAAAACAGGCATATTAGAACCAGTCTATTGTGTGGAAACATCTAGGTGGTGTAGTAGATAGAGTCCTGGGCCTGGAGTCAGAAAGGTCTGAGTTTAAATCTGGATTCAGATACTTACTAGCTGTGTGATCCTGGGCGAGTCATTCAACTCTGTTCGCCTCATACTCCTAATCTGTAAAGTGAACTAGAGAAGGAAATGGCAAACTACTCCATGATTTTTGCCAAGAAAATCCTAAATGGAGTTGCAAATAATTGGACATGGCTGAAACAAATTAACAACTAAATTGTGTAGAGGGTTTGCAATATTCTTTATTAACTCTTATGACAAATAAAAAAATTCTGTTGTAGAAGTAGAAGAATCTCAAACAACTCACTAGGGATAAGGGAGTAGTGTACATTTTGGAGGGGAAGAGATGGAAAATGGACTTCTGATTTCATTGTTAAAGAGAATTTTTAGTAATGAAATTCTGTGGATAAAGACAACTCACCTGGGGCACAGAAAGGTTAAATAACTTTTTCAGGGAAACATAGACTATATTTGTCAGCTTTTCCTGTATTAGTATTAAATACACAGTGTGTCAGAATAATATTTTTAGAAGTATAAAATAAAATATGTAGGATTAACAAGGAAACTAATTACAGAAATACACTTATAGACATTTTTTTAAAGTTCACAAATTCCAGGCTACTTGTATTAGACAAAGCTGCTTCACTGATGAACAGAAGGCATAATATTCCTCCTGGAGCTATAATTTTTTTTAATTCTTTTTTTTAAACCCTTTACTTCTGTATATTGGCTCCTTGGTGGGAGAGTGGTAAGGGTGGGCAATGGGGGTCAAGTGACTTGCCCAGGGTCACACAGCTGGGAAGTATCTGAGGCCAGATTTGAACCTAGGACCTCCCGTCTCTAGACCTGACTCTCAATACACTGAGCTACCCAGGTGACCCTGGAGCTATAATTTTTTAAGGATAATGACAGAAACTTGGGCAGTGTAAGGAAGTAGAATGATGGAATGGATAGTTCTTGTATTAAGCCTAACAAAGGAGTACTGAGTTTAGATAATATTTAATTATTTAAATTAATTGATTTAAATAACTAATTAAATTAAGTATTTAATTACATAGCTTATATTATATATCACATATAATTACACATAACATTTTAAAACATATGTTATACATATAAAGAAAGCATATAGCCAAAACACAAAGTACTAAATAAATGTGAATTATTACTATTATAAAAATTCAGCTTAATTCCAAGCTAGATACATATTCCCAGGTATCTCTAATTTTCAAACATTCTCAATAAGATACAACAAAATATTGTGATACTCTTATGACATAATGAAAGATATATAAAATGTTCTTGTCATTTTTCATGGGGATCTATAGCAAATGCCTATGGAGAAGGCTAAGTTTTTTGGGAGTGTACATTTTTAATTTATTTGTAGGAAGTGTTAAATCTACCAAGTACTTTCACTGTGGGATAAAGAGGCAGGCCACTTTTACATACTCAATATGACATAGTGCAATGAGTTTTAGTTAGGAGATCTGGGTTTGGCTTTCTACTTTGAAGATTATTCTTTGTATGACTCTAGAGAAGCTACTTTAACGACCTAAGTTTCCATATCCACATCTTGAAAATATAGATAATATTCGTAAAAATTATCTCAAAGGGTTAACAAGTATTATTGTACTGCAAATTATTGTAAACTGTAAACTTCTTTACAGACACCTGTTGCTGAATAAAACAAAGAGAACGCACCTAACTACCACAGGCTTAAAATAGTTATTAATTGAGATATTATTTACAGGAACTTTGTGATTAATACATCAAGGCAAATAACTTGTTCTGAAGCAAAGATGAAAAAAAACTATGACTTTCTTAATACCAGATATGTATAATTCAATGAGGTTTTTTTCTGTTTTATTTATTTAAATATTAAACTGAAAGCCAATCCCCAGTGGTAAATTGATCAAAAGATGATAGCAAATATTTCTCAAAAAAGTTCACTAATAATAAGAGAAATGTCAATCAATGCCAAGAATTAACCAATTGGTATACTGGAGCCAGGTGGAGCCAGGTGATGCAGGCTTGAATTGTTAAATTTTCAGTGTGGATATTTACATCTCAGAAACAGCAAATGCTACAAATCAGAGCTGATTTATTGCTCCTTCCTTCCTTTCTTCACAATAAGAAATAAAATATGCAACATTAAAGTAATGAAACTGATTTAACATAACCATATCAGAATTTATGTGTATAAATGAGTGCTAGTAAATATTGGGGTGACTTATGACCAAGAATTAGATTGCTAGGATATGATCATATAAGAACAGAATTTAGATTTTAGAGTAATACTTTGGATGTTCAGGGAGAACTAGTATCTCAGGTGTGAAGGCTTTCTGAGTTATTTTTTGGGACTGCTCATCCATCTTTGATGTCTATCAAACTCTCACCTCTGACTCCAAGAAGCTGTAGTATGTATAGTGTCTAAACCCCAGAAAAACCATCTTGGCAGATGATCTAAACCAGGTTAACAGGCCTCAAATGGGTCAATGACTTAGGGAGACGTCTACTCCAAATATGTATAGACTACCCACAGCAAAATGGGTGGATGAGAACAATTTATTCTAGTGAACATGAAGGCAGGTTAAGCAGGAACTGTAGAGTGCCCAGAGATTGGTCAGACGTCGAAGATGCCAAGGTCATCCCCTATATCCTAGGACACCATCAGTTGTCCTGACTTTTTTCTTTTTTTTTCTAAATTCTTAAAAAAATTTACCTGTTTATATTTTTTATAATATTTTTGTCAGTTTGTGGTCCATGTTCTCTCCCTGTCTCCCACCCCTCCTTAAGACAACAGGCAATATGATATAGGCTGTATATGTGTTATTAGACAATATGCATTTCCATGTTCCTCTGATTGTAGAATAAAATACATATTGCTTACACTAGAGAAAAATTCATGGAGGAAATAAAGTGAAATGAATATTCTGGTCTGCATTTAGAATCCTTCAATTCCTTCTGTGGCAGTGAATAGTCTTTTTCATCATGTGTCCCTTGGAGTTCTCCTGGATCCTTGTATTACTTATAATAGACAAGTCATTCACAACTGATGATCATACACTATTGCTGTTACTGGGTACAATGTCCTCCTGCTTCTGCTCACTTCACTTTGTGTCATTTCATATATGTCTTTCCAAATGTTTTAGTAATTGTCTTATCATTTTTTGGCTCAATAGTATTCCATTATAATCATATAGCACAACTTGTTCAGCTATTCCCCAACTGATGGTCATCTGTTCAGTTTCCAGTTTTTTGTCAACACAAAAAGAGAGGCTATAAATATTTTTGTACAAGTAGATTCTTTTCCTCTGTCTTTGATCTCTTTGGCATATGACTTGACTTGCCATTGAACTTCAGTGACTCTAAAAGAAAGATTGAGGCTGACAACTTTGTGCAACTCCACCTCACTGAAATCCAATTCATGCACAAGTCAAGACATCACTGCATGATATAATTGATCCTCTTTGAAAACAAAGGACAAACAACAACAATAGATTTTGGAACTCTAACGAAACTTAGCTCTAATGCAATCCCCTCATTTTACAGTTGGGAAAACTAAGGACCTGAGAAGGGGAAGTATTTTACCCAAAGTCACACAGTTAAGTACTGGAATCAGAACTCAAACCGAAGTGTACTTTTCAGTTTACGTTTATGTATTTTGTAGAAAAGTGAATCAGTAGAAATTTTATCAAATATCTTTATGGAATTCCTTTGTATGTACTATGCTTACATCAGTCTGCTACTTCTAACATTTCTTCAAGGATCTGTGATTTCATGAGTCTGGAAATTCCCTCCACTGCTGCCAATTATAATCCCTCTATAATTTTAATTTATGTTAAAAATATCTTCATTTATTTATTTATTTAAAATATTTATTTTTAGTATTTTTATCTTCATAATTTAAAATCCAGATTATTTCCCTTCTCTCTCAACCCCTCCCCCACCCATTGACAAGACAAACAATGTGATATCAATTATACATATGAAATCATGCAAAACATATTTCTACATTAGCCATATAACAAAAAAGAAAAAAATTTAAGAAAGCAAGAAAATTATACTTCAATTTGCACTCAGAGGTGGGTAATATTTTTCCATCATAAATCTTTTGAAATTGTCTTGGATCATTGTCTTGATTAGAGTAGTCAAGTTTTTCACAGTTGATCATCATTAAAACCTTGCTGTTACTTTGCCCAGTGATCTCCTAGCTTTTCCATTTTGCATTGGTTCATATAGATGTTGGCATGTTTTTACTGAAACCTCCCCCTTCTGCATTCTTATAGCACCACAGTACTCTGTCACATTCATATGTCACAACTTGTTCAAGTATTCCTCAACTGATGAACTCAATATCCATTTTTTGTCACCACAAAAAAGTAAATATTTTTTGTATACATGGATAATTATTCTTTTTCTTTGATCACTTTGAGATACAGGTCTAGTAGTGGTATTGCTGGATCAAAAGATAAGCACAATTTTATTGCCCTTTGGGCAGAAGAGTTCCAATGTGTTCTCCAGAATGGTTAGATCAATTCACTATTTCAACAGTTCATTAATAGAACTATTTTTCTCTCATCTTCTCCACCTATTGTCATTTCTGATAGATCTGAGATAGCACTAAAGAATTGTTTCAATTTACATTTTTCTAATCAACAGTGATCTAGAAAGTTTAAAAAATATGGCTATGTTGTTGTTCAGTCATGTCTGACTCATCATGACCCCATTTAGGGTTTCTAGCAAAGGCACTGGAGTGGTTTGTTATTTCCTTCTCCAGCTCTTTTTATAGAAGATGAAACTAAAGTCAAAAGGGTTAAATGATTTACCCAGGGATCACACAACCAGGATGTGTTTTGAGGCAAATTTGAACTCAGAATGATGTCTTCCTGACTCCAGAACCCAGAATTCTAGTTATCAATTCTAATTAAAGATAGCTTTAGTTTCTTCTTAAAATTGCCTATTCATATCCTTTGACTATCAACTGGGGAATGACTCTGATTTTTATAAATTTGATTCATTTCCCTATATATTAGGTCTGTTTTTGCTTTTGCATATTCTGAGATCATGATTACTGCCCCCATCATTTTTTTAAACCCTTACCTTCTGTCTTAGAATTCCAAAGCAGAAGAGTGGTAAGGGCTAGGCAATGGGTGTTAAATAATTTGTCTAGGATCATACATCTAGGAAGTATCTGAGGCCAGATTTGAGCCCAGGATTCTTATCTCTAAGCCTGGTTCTCAAACCACTGATCCATCTACCTGCCCTAACCCTTGCCTTTTTTGCTTTAGCCAAAGCTGCAATTTTATAAATAGTCTTTGAGACTTGCTGTGACAGAACAAAATAATTACTTGGTGGCAAACTTGGAGATGAATCAGTATTGCTAGAAATGTTAATTACTCAGTACATACTTAAATTCTTTCCAAAGTGGTAAAGTGTCGGGATCAATCAAACCCATCCTGTCTGACATGGTTGCAGGTGGAAATCCAAGGACTATAAAGCAGTCCTCAGGGAGGATGGAAATACCCACTTAGATTACCCCGTGTGGCCCCTCTCTTACTAATACACTCTACTATTTTGTTAGGGACCAAGACTTTAAGATAGGGACCAAGACTTTAAGATAAAATAGTCACTCTTCTAAGAATAGATATTAATCATTCACTCTTCTAAGATAAGATATTGATCATAGGCCCAGCCATGCTTGGATGGAGACAGTAAGACGCCACAGGAGATTTTCTACATAACTTATGCTCCCTTTCCGCATTCCTTTCCCTTTAGTATTTGCCGACCCCCTTCTGTCCTCAACCTATATATTCTTGTCATAGGCCTACAATAAACGAGCCTTGCTTCCACCTAAACGACTCTGTCTGTCTTGCGCGCAAGGTCTCCCCTCTTCTCCCCCATGGGTTCTTAGGTTGCCGTTTCCCGGACCCTTCCGTTGTGTCCGGCTGGACCCGGACAGTGGCGCCCAACGCGGGGCACGGCGAAAACGGCTTACCGGACAACTGAGGAGCAGCTGTCGCGGCCGCAAATATACGTAACGGGTAGAGGCTGAGCAAGACGCCTCGAGGTAGGGTAAGTTGTCCCATCCCCCATAGACATTTAAAAATCAAGAGTGTTTCTCCCAAAAGAGTGTGTGTGTGTGTGTGTGTGCAAGGGAAGTGAAAGTAATACGTGTGTAAGATGGGAAAGACACTCTCAAAAGAAACAGTGTTCGTTACTGAACTAAAAAATAGTCTCAGGGAGAGAGGCATCAGAGTAAAAAAGAAGGACCTGTTCAGGTTTTTCTGCTTTATAGAGGAGCACTGCCCTTGGCTTATTTTGCATAGCCCGGGCATTCATCCGCTCACTTGGAACAAAGTAGGTAAGGAACTTAATGGCCTTTTAAGAGCCCGCAAAGAAATTCCAGATGATTACTTTTCTTTCTATGGCTTGATTCGTGACATTCTTAAAGAAGCCGACACGAGTCAACAAGTCTCGCACCTCCTCAGCTTGGCTGAAGACGCTATCTTAGAATCTAAGATAAAAAATGAAGAACCAAACTCGACTAAAGAACAGAGCTCGCCCCTCAAGGGGAATGAGCGTCCCTCGTCTCTCTTAGACGAACCTATCAAAAATCCCTCCCTTGAGGAGCCCCTTGTTCCCTCTAAGCCCGGACCACGCCTTTATCCAGTCCTATACACGGACCCTCCTCAAGATAGCACACTTAATCCAGCTTATCAAGCAGAACTAGAGGAGGAGACAGCCCGCTACCATAACAATGGCCCTCTGAGGAATAGACCTCCTCCCTACAACCTCCCATCCCCCACCATCCAACTTGCCCTCCCAGTCCTCCCAGGTTCGGATAACCTCAAAGAGGCTACGAATCAACTAAACAGGCAAGTCACTGACCTTAAGCAGTTCTTAGACTTGCAAAGGGAGGTTTATACATTAACTAATCAGTTGCAGCCTTACAGTTAAACATTCTCCGGCCACTGAACTGTAATATCAAGCCAGTGCAGCCAAAAACTATGACAAAGTGTAAGAACCCTGCCCTTGTTTTCCCTGTCATTACTAGACAACAGGCCACAGAGATTGCCCCCGAAAACCTTCCTTTAGAAACCCCCCTCCCACATGATTCCTCTGACTCCGAACAGGAGGAAGAGGGGGAGGAGGAAATCGGATCCCATGGACATTCCAGGGCCACAGATACTTCAGGCCTCCCCCACCATCATCGGCCAATTTATAAAAAATTAAAAATTAAGCACATTAAAGACCTGCATTCGGCAGTTAAAAATTATGGCCTGAATGCCCCTTTTACACTCTCCATCCTAGAAGGGCTTGGAGGAGAGGGACACATGCTCCCCTCCGAATGGTCCAATCTGTCCTATCCCGAGGGCAATTTCTAATTTGGAAGGCAGAGTTCCTTGAAAGGGCAGAAAATCAAGCTAAGTTTAACTTAAAAAATGCCCAGATAGCTAATTGGACGACCGGCAAGATCGTTGGCCGTGACCACTTTGCATTAGAAAACCAACAGATGAGGCTGTCTCCTGGCTTACTCATGCAAACGGCGCATGCCGCTATGGCCGCATGGCAGGCAGTTCCTGCCACTGGCTCTGTTACAGCACCTCTCTTGAAAATCCTTCAGGGACCCAATGAGCCCTACGCGCAGTTTGTTGCAAAACTTCTTGAAACTGCTGAGAGAGTCTTAGGTCAGGATGGGTCAGACAACCTAGTGGTAAGACATTTAGCAATTGAAAACACTAACTCTGCCTGTAAGGCAGCCTTAAGGGGGCAAGCTAGAGGCCTTGATCTAAACGGGATGATCCGCCTATGCAGTGACATTGATGCCTATGACCACAAACTAAACAAGTCCATCTCCTTAGCCATCGGGGCAGCCATTCAGGCCTCCCGCCCCACCACCCCCCGAAATTGCTTTAAATGCGGGCAACCTGGCCATTTCGCCCGCGAATGCCCTTCTAATCAAAACCCTAAGCAGACTTCTGCATTTCCCCTGGTCAATAGGCCACCACCTAGCATCTGCCCTAAGTGTCAGAAGGGTTGGCATTGGGCTCGGGATTGCCGATCCAAAACCGCTCTTCCCCCGATACAGGGAAACGGGATACGGGGCTCCCACGGGAGCCCCTGCCCAGTTCCCTTACTCGAGCCACAGCCGGCAGCGCAGGCCTGGACCTCTGTGCCGCCTCCACCCGAATATTAACCCCTGAAGAAGGCCCGGTAGTCCTCCCCACCGGCAAATTCGGACCACCGCCTCCTGGCATGTTTTTTTTGGTCATCGGCAGGGCGCTCACCACCTTACAAGGTGTAGTTGTGCATCCCACCCTTGTCGATAACGACTACACAGGGGAGATAAAACTTATCATAGAATCTCCGCATGGTCCTATTACCAGTCCTGCCGGTAAACGCTTAGCTCAGGCCCTCCCCCTCCCCATGATAGGCGATTTTCCTGCTGCAGCCCAAAAACGAGGTCCTTCCTCACCCGGCTCCTCCAACATTTATTGGGTACAACAACTTACTGAGTCCCGACCCACTCTGCAATTAAAGATCGAAGGAAAAACCTTCACAGGGCTGCTGGACACAGGGGCAGACTCTACTGTCATCTCCCAGGCTCATTGGCCCCGTGCCTGGCCCCTTCAACCCTCAACCACCCACCTGCCAGGAATAGGTCAGATCCAAGATACCCTCCAAAGTACTAAGCTCCTCCATTGGCAAGATACTGAGGGCAATAGTGGCACTACCCATCCCTATGTAGTCGCGGGACTCCCCGTTAATCTCTGGGGCAGGGATATTCTAGCCCAGATGCGGCTCCTTATGGTTAGCCCCAGTGATGCTGTTACCTCCATGATGCTAAAATCTGGATACCTCCCAGGGAAAGGCCTTGGAAAAGATGAACAAGGCATTTTACATCCAATATCTCTCCCAGCTAGGCATAAAACATGTTACAGGCATACCTTATAACCCACAAGGGCAAGGTATTGTCGAACGAGCAAACCAAACTCTTAAAAATACTCTTTTTAAACTCAAAGCCCAAGAAACTCTTTATCCGTTAAGTGGCAATCAGACTTTGCTTCTTGCTCACGCCCTCTTTGTTCTTAATTTCCTCACGCTGGATGCCGAAGGGCGTTCCGCTGCTGACCGCCACTGGCATCCGCATACTTCATCTAATTTGGCCACGGTCCTTTGGCGTGACCCCGTCACGGGCCTCTGGTGTGGCCCCGACCCTGTCATTATTTGAGGAAAGGGCTCCGCCTGTATTTTTGATAAAGCGGCTAATAATGCCCGTTGGATTCCATCTAGACTGATTAAACCTTTCGCCCCTGATACTAACCCTCCTAAGCCAAGGTCTTGTCCCTGAGAAGTCTTTTTCTTCTTCCTTTTTCAGAACCACAACCCTGATGACACCACAGATGGGACCTCAGATCCTGAACTCGCTTTCTCTGGCAGTTTATATCCTCTACTCCACCTTCCTTCCGGTCACCACTTCCAGTCCTCATCTCCTGGTCCAACAACGGTGGGAGATAATCAATCCAGTTAATCAAGCCATCATTACCTCCGTTTCTTCTTCCCAATGGCCCCAATGGACGTGGTTTCCTTCCATTCTGGTCGATCTTTGTGCCCTAGGCGCCCCCCAGATGTCCTCAATCCACTACTGCGCCCCTACCTTCCCTGGCTTGCCTAGCCTCCCGGATTACTGGACTCAATACACTCAATTTCCTCTATATGGCTGCCCTGGCTTTGATCAGCCACCACACTGTGGGGATCAGACAGACGGATTTTGTGCAGCCTGGGGATGCGAAACCATTGGTACTGGATATTGGATCCAGGCGAACCAGGATTTGATATCAATAACCCGCAATCTATCCCATCCATCTGTGTGCACCCCTAGTCCTCCTAATTGTAATCCCCTCATTATCACATTTACCAACGCAGGGAAACGAAGTGTTAAATGGACAGATGGTTTGACTTGGGGTTTACGACTCTATAAGAAGGGCGGTTTTGATGATGTTCTTCTTTTCACCCTCCGCCTCCGTGTGCAGCCCCTCATTGTTTCTGTTGGTCCTAACATCATCCTCTCGGATCAACGACGCCCTTTTTCCCCTAACCCCCAGCCATTACCGACTCCCACGTCTCCCCCCATCCCATCTGTCCCCCCTTTTTCCCCTTCATCTCCGAATACCTTCTCCCAGCTACAGTCCCAGTCACAGCAAGGGTCCCTAAATATTCCCGGTACAGCAGACAGATTTTTATCTCTAGTATCAGGTGCCTATACTGCCCTGAACGCTTCCAGGCCAGATTTGACGATTAAGTGTTGGCTCTGTCTGAGTCCACAACCCCCTTACTATGAAGGTATTGCCTATATGGCAGAACCCAATGAAACAGCTCTAGCTTCCCCGCGCTGCGCCGCCTTTTCTCGCCATCTCACTCTTGCTGAAGTCTCTGGCCATGGCCTTTGTTTAGGCACCATTCCTCGATCTCATGCCCACTTATGTAACTCCACTCTTGACCTCCCCCCTTCCCCTTCCTTTTTGGAAGCCCCGAATAATGGCTTTTGGGCTTGCAATACTGGCCTCACCCCTTGTATATCTCTTCTAGTTTTCAATACCTCCTTTGAATTCTGTATTCTTGTCCAGCTATGGCCACGTATCTCTTTCCACATGGACGATAGTATGGCCTCCCTCCTCTCCCCCTCTCCTAGAACACCTAGGGAACCCTTTACTACTTTAGCTATTCTGATAGGGATTGGAGGCCTCGCTGCAGGCATTGGCACTGGCACCACCGCCCTCCTCCAGACCCAACATCTTGATGCCCTCCAGACAGCTATGATAACCGACTTAGAAGCTCTTGAAAAGTCGGTCACAGCACTGGAACAATCCCTTACATCCTTATCAGAGGTAGTCTTACAGAATAGATGAGGACTGGACCTTCTCTTTTTAAAAGAAGGGGGATTATGCGCAGCCCTCAAAGAGGAATGTTGTTTTTATGCTGATCATACTGGCGTAGTAAGGGAATCTATGGCAAAGTTACGTGAACGACTAGCACAAAGAAAAAGGGAAGCTGAGGCACAGGAAGGATGGTTTAATACCCTTCTCAGAGGTTCTCCTTGGCTCTCCACTTTAATTCCCACTATTATTACACCTCTCTTTATATTTTTATTGATCTTAACCTTTGGCCCTTGGGCCTTCCAATGTCTAACGAAACTCATCAAAACTAACGTTAACTCAGCCCTTGATAAGTTCCCTATGGTTCAATACCATCGTATTGAGATGATGGATACAGAACAACCTGGCGGCACTCATTTACAGTTTTCCAGCAGGGCGGTAACCCAATGATGGGAGTAGCACAGGTCTTCAACCCTTGATGGTTGAGTAACTCCCCCTGTGTAGCCTAAGACAGGGGCCGTTGCTGCCAATCTCACTTATGGATTAACCAGGGAACACAAGGTGTCTTAGGAAAAACTTCTGGTGTTAAGACAGACTTGGATGGAACAACGACCAAAGGATAATGAACTTATTCCTTACGCCCTTCTATTTAAAAAAAAAGAAAGGAGGAATTGTTAGGGACCAAGACTTTAAGATAGGGACCAAGACTTTAAGATAAAATAGTCACTCTTCTAAGAATAGATATTAATCATTCACTCTTTTAAGATAAGATATTGATCATAGGCCCAGCCATGCTTGGATGGAGACAGTAAGATGCCACAGGAGATTTTCTACATAACTTATGCTCCCTTTCCGCATTCCTTTCCCTTTAGTATTTGCCGACCCCCTTCTGTCCTCAACCTATATATTCTTGCCATAGGCCTACAATAAACGAGCCTTGCTTCCACCTAAACGACTCTGTCTGTCTTACGCGCAAGGTCTCCCCTCTTCTCCCCCTATGGGTTCTTAGGTTGCCGTTTCCCGGACCCTTCCATTGTGTCCGGCTGGACCCGGACACTATTTGAAATTATAATGATCAATAACACTCCAGGGAAATACAGAAGAATAGCTGAAGGCTACCTAGGGCCTCTATAGACTCCCAGAAAAGTCCCACTCTTACATGTAATGATACAGAAAATCCCCTAAACTCATTTCTTAACAACCTTGCAGAAAGTGATCTAATATTAAAGACTTTTCTTGGTTACACAAATGGCATAAATAAGAAGCAAATGCCTGCAAGGTTGAAACAAATATTTTCCAAGCCTACTAAGGGCTTCTATGTACCAATCTGGATAAGGGGTCATATGGGGGAAATTCCTAAGCATAAACCCCCAACAAAACTGTACTTAGATTTTCCATTCCCATACACAGAAGCTTACATAATGGGAAACAGAAACGGCAAACCTCTCTGATTTGGTATGTTAACTTAGGAGGACAATGGATGAAAAACAGAGAAGTTGTTCCATGAAAAGACTGGTGTGTCCCATCCCACCGAACTCTTTTGTTAATCCCATAGCTTAGGAAACATGTCAAACATACCTTTGAAAAATATTGAATGTTACTGGAGAATGAAAAGTTGTTAGTGTTATGAGTAAGATTAGATTAGCTAGTTATTAGGTATTGATTATATATTGATTAGGAAGTACCTAGCAGGAAGGAGCTGGAGCTGGGAATTCCAGGTTGGAATGAAGGAGGAGGAAGTCTATTTGTGTTCTGTGTGTGGACTCCATGAGTGGTAGGCAAAAACTTGTTGCCAGCCTGGGAGACCTCAGAGCAAAGGATACCTTGCATCCTGTTTTCCCCTGGGATCCTGTGTGGTGTGGCATTTAAGGAAAGAACAAGAGAAGAGGACGGTGCTTCAAGCAAACCCCTTACTGAGACAACTGTAGCTCCTGGCATCCAGACATCATCAGTGGATTGCAGTGAGAAATCCCAAAGCCACAAAAGCCCCAGCTGTACTCAAGCCTGGCAGGTTCCAGGTTTGAGGCAGAAACCCAGAGACTCCAGTATAGCTCCTTGGGCCCTGTTAGTTAGATAGCTTAAATTAGTGTAGTTGAATAAGTCCTTCCCTGTCCCTTTGGGTTTTGTTATTAGATGTTAAGATTTTAGAGTAGTCATTCCTATCCCTCCTTTTAGTTGTTTCTAATTAAAACAATTTCACCTTGTTACCTTGTCAGTTAATTCAAGGCCTCTGGCCAGAGTGACAGTTGGCTATTATTTTTCAGTTGGGAGTGGTGTCCAGTTATAGTCTCTCTTACATCCTAGAGAGTGTTCCCACAAACCCCATAGTTGATTTTAATATCCCTGGTGACCCCATTACTTATATTTTCCTACGTTAGTAATGAAGTAAATGTATGACTTATTCCATTATCTCCAAGAAAAGATGTATGTTGAAAATGAAATTCCATGCCGACCATATGCGTAATCTTAAAAGTGTATAAAAACGCTGACTGTCTCTCATTTCTCCAACACTGTCATCCTCTAAGAAACCCCTGGACCTGTGTGGGCTGGACCCCCGCAGTAAATGTTGCCAATGCTTTATTTCCACTAGTATTTCAAGAACCCAAATTCACATCTCTGCCACCATGAAGCATCCTTGTGGAATAATATGATAATTCAATTTACAATTCCATCGGGAAAAATATGGTGAGTTTAACATCACTCGTTTTTAATCTTTCCTTGTATTATATTAGGCCATGAGATCTTATCTAGTCTTTCTCTGAATCCATACTTGGTACATTTCTTTGAAATGTATTCTCTTCATTTCTAAAGTACATGCCAAATGACCTCTGACTTTCTTCCCTTCTACCACAAATTTTGTGATGTAGTGGCCACTATCCCCTAAGAAAAATTTCATCAAACAGTTTCTTTATTTATGACAGTCACGTCCAAAATATAAACTCCCCTTTGTTTACTCCACCTTTTAAAAGATGAAAGTATAGTTTAAGCAAAGCAAGAAACTACAAACTGTTATTTTGGCAAAGATACAGCTGATATTTGAAGTCTATCATGACTACTCCATTATGTTTCCTTGTCAGATTAATGATCTCTTTTGGAGTTCTAATGGACTTCTTGTCCATTTCTACTTTTAGTTCAAGTGCCTTTAGTATACTACTATGAGATTGTCTCTTCAGACAATCTCTTTTGATTCTTAACTAAATACAAGCTAAACTATTTTCTTCTTTGGCTTTGCACTTCCTTCCAATGGTTATATCTTCTTTATATACTATGCTACTTGCTCCTATTCCTTTTACCTATCTACTTCCTTTTGAATAAGGGATACATTTCCATAATAATATTCAGTCATGAATCTCATCTTGTCAAATCCAAATGATATTTTCTTGCCAGTTTGTTACCCAGACCATGCATTTTTGATAGCAGTTTGAGAACATGTGGTTTACTGCTACTTCTTTTCCAATATAAAGAGTTCCTACTTATGCCAAGGCTAATTTTTAATAATTATGACCATAGGTATAATAATGATATAATGGTGATACATGTGCATCTGTAGCTCTCTATCTACATATATAGATACATGCAATTACCTCATTTTATGGACATACTCTGGTTTTTAACTTAGTTTAGTGACAGTAATGTTTCCATTATCAGGGCAAAGCAGAAGACGACACATGGACTCAGTAATACCACAGTCAAGCATCTTCAGTGCCCAATCAGTAGCTGTAAAAATGATGCCTCAGGCCAAAATGAGAGAGCTTGACCCCATAAGCTTCAATGAAAATTTACCTCACCCTCACCAAGCATTGAGTTTTAATTCTGTAACACATTTGCTTAAATTATCTCTCTAAATATGTCTAGGGCAGGTATGGGCAAACTGTGGCCAGTGGGCCAGATGCAGGCCCCCTGAAATGTTCTTTCTGGCCACACGACATTATTTCTAATCTGAGGAATACAATGAGTAGGATACAATACAATGACACTTCAAAAGAGTTGCCTTAGAAACAGACCGACAGGTGAGCATTTCCTTTCCTTTGACCCCCTCTTTAAAAAGTTTGCCCATCACTGGTCTAGGGGATGATGACCATGGAAGGAGATGATGACCATGTAAGGATCCAAATCACAAATTGGAATTCCAACTTTTCCAAGGCAAGGACTGGTTTGATTTAATCTTTTTATCCCTAGTGCCTAGCATACTGCTGACACTTAATAAGTACTATTGAATTTAATTAAATCAACCATCACCTGGGATTCATCAGGGAACAAAGAGCTAAACATATTCCTATATGAAAGGGTATATACCTCCCAATTGAGATCAGAGTCCAAGAAAATGTGTGTGTATGTGTGTGTATGTATATACATATATAGTACGTATGCCTTGGTGGTAGAATTTGTAGTTTGAATCTTATAAATCTTGGCTGGAGAATGGTTTTCATTTTATATATATATATATATGTATGTATATATATATAGTTTCAAAAGGTTAACTAATTTTTAGTTAAATTAAATTTATTATATATGTAATATATATTTATTATAAAATTAAAATTAAATTAAATTAAACTAAGTTTTAGTCTTGGGGTCAAAGGTTTTCTTGTGGAAAGAATACCTCTAATTCTATAATAAAAGTCAATAGGAAAACATGATTCTTTGACCAGTAATTAATTTTGTGGCCAACTTTTCAGTTATTTATAAAGTTGAGTAAACCCAGACTAGCTATCTTTTCTGTGCCTAGGCATACCCTTTTATGAATTTAGTTAACTGTGCTTTTCTGGGGACAGCAAGTCTCCTAGCTTAATAACTTCAGGCCATCACAGGGTGACAGACATCAGAGCCTATTACATCAAAAGCTGTATCTCAAATCCTAGTCATTAAGCTATCACCAGGCTCTCTTATTCTCAGGGGGGTACCTTAAGTATCTCTGGGTCTAGTATACTTGGATTGAAGCTGAACTTTCCTCAAATTAGAATATGAATTCTTTAAGAACAGAGACTGCTTTACTTTTTGGTTTGTATCCTAGAGCTTACTTAATATAATTCCTAATAATAATTCCTAGTAAACAACTAAAAATGCTTTTCCATTCTAATTACTGTTTTGCATGATAGGCCTTATGTGGACACAAGAAGAAAATCATCTGTAATATTACTCCAATAAAATTTTTTTCCATCAGAAATCAATTTGGGTAATTAAGCTACTTATGCAATACAAATACTCTTGGGAAGTTTGAGATGAGTCATGATATTATCAAATACTTTTCTCATGACATCTAATCAAGATTATGGGGAGTTGGAGTAGATTATATCCAGATCACCTAAAATGGAGGCACTCACATGGGAGATACCAGAGACCTACTTCTGGGAGAAAACATTCTGTGTTTCTTTAATGAATGGAAATGGCCTTTCCCCATTAGCTACATAACCAGCACAGACTACATCTTTACAACTTCCAGACTTAGACAGTCTACCTCTTTCTGGCTTCATTTAAAGTCTTCACGGGCACCATGAAATGAGTTGAGAGGAAGGACTATCTTCCTTCCTTTTCCCATTTAGATCTTGTGCTTTCAAGAATTAGGCTTTGGGTTTTAGTCTAGTTTATTTCATTTGTCTTTTTCAGTTCTAAGCATAAGCAGGTGAATCCCCAGACCTGGATTGGAACCATGGTGACCTTAGAGGCAAGATTTCAATCCAGAATTACAACCCTTAGAGCAGAGAAGTCCCTAGAAGTCAAGGTACCCAGAATGTAAATTCAAAAGTGGCTTTGGATTTAGAACTTTATGGAATTAGGCTTTATAGAAATGGAGTAAAACCATGAACTTAATTGCCTCCCCTCTGCAGAGACTGAGGTGGTGTGTTGGATATGTATGTGGGTAGAGGTAGGAGGATTATGAACCCACCTGGTTGGTAAGTGGAAACATTTATATATTTCCTATTGCTATACTTTTGAAGTAATATTCTTTTATAAAGTCTAATCTGACTTTTAATGGCTGACTAGAACTACTGAAGTACAAGACCTCCCCACCTCCCCCAATTTGGACAGCATTATTTCTAGTAGCTAGAGCCAGTGGCAGAGAGTCTACTCATCTTCAAGTCCCTTAAGGATATTGGAGAATTGTGGTAGAGGGGTGAAATGTAATACACTTAGCTTCTAGATAGAGGGGTCAAGGTAGGAAAGAAGGATAATTTGGAATTGTAGAGGACTGTCATGGAAGGAATGTGTTTCAGTTTCTTAGTAATCTATGCATAAGGGCACTGAAATAAATGGAGAATAAGAGACTGAGGAAGATAGAAAACACAGATGCGCCAGAAAAACAAATTACTTCCCCCACCCCCAACATCCTTATACCATCTATAGATTGTATCTAAGAGTCCAACTACTCTTTATTTTTTTTCAAACTCTTACTTTTCATCTTAGAATCAACATTGTATGTTGGTTCTAAGGCAGAAGAGTGATAAGGACTGAGCAACGGAGGTTAAGTGACTTGCCCAAGGTCACACAGGTAGGAATTGTCTAAGACCAGATTTTAACACAGCATCTTCCATCTCTAGGCCTGGTTCTCTACCACTGAGCCACCCAGCTCAGACCCAACTACTCTTTATTGATCCCTGAATGAGTAAGGTTGTGAATATTGTGAATTTTACACAAGCAATCTTTTCTCAAAGCATATAATAATTGATGAATAGGTATAGTAAAAAAAAAAAAAAGACAGACAAGAGAGCATCTTTAGTTTCCTAGAGTCTTTATCTTCTAGAATAATAGGTACAAAATAGTGACAAAGATTTTCACATTCTGTGTTTCTTCAGTCACCTGGAGATATAAGGATTATTCCTCACTTATGATTTTTGTATGGACCTCCCTACTCTTTACCCGGAGCTTGTTGACCTGGGACTCAGCAATATCAGCCCGTTCCTCAGCTTCCTCCAGCTCATGCTGGATCTTGCGGAATTTGGAGAGGTTGACATTAGACTGTTCCTCCTAAGAACAGAAATGAATTTGTGAGAGAATGAAAAACTTTGATTTGTGAGAGAATGAAAGACTCTGACATATCTGAGAATATGTCACTAAATATGTATTTTGAAACTATAAACTGAGGGTATTGGATTGATACTATTTAAGGTAATGTCTGACTCTAGAACTTTTAATTTTCTGATTATTTCTGATTTGATCCCAAATCCGATAGGGCCTGAACCTCTTAGTTAATTTTACTTTTATGTTTTTCATTTTAAAAGAACCACTAAGAATTCCATAAAACTTATCTTTAAAATATTAGGATAAATTTCCTTGATATTTTCCAAACTGACTCAACATATAATAATAACTGGCATAATGAAAAGAACACTGGTTCTGGAGTAAGAGGGCTAAGGGTTTAAAGCTTACTTCAGACATTAATACCTATATCCTTACATAACTCATCTAAAATAATAAGAATAATGTAGTGTTTATATAGCATTTAAAAAAAACCTTACCTTCTGTCTCAGAATCAATACTAGTTATCACTTCCAAGTAAGAAGAGCAGTTAAGGGCTAGGTAAGTGGAGATAAATGACTTGCCCAGGATCAAACATCTAGGAAGTGTCTGAGGCCAGGTTTAGCACTTTATCTGTGTGTTAACTGTGGCCTAACATATAAGATGAGGACTAGTTGAACTTCAATATCTTTTTGATTCTCCATCCATGATCTCATTTGATTTTCAAATTACTGGCTGGCAATTTTCATTAAAGGAAAAATTTAGCAGGATATAAACTTACATTTACATTCAAGTAAATTAGTCTAACTACCCACGCTTATCTTTATGAGATACAAACAAAGAAAACAAAATTTTAAATGCTTAACACCTATGGGGTCTGATCTTTCCTATCTTTTAAAAGTCTTGATTATGTATTACTGTCACCTTACACTATCTAAATTTGTGAATTCAAGTTTGATTTAATAAACATTTACTATTTTCAAGATACTCATTGTTCTAGGCATTGGAGATAAAAGCCCCCAAATTGAACATTGACCTATTGATCGCCTTTGCCTATGCCAATGACCCTGGCCATTAGCCATAGTTATTCTTAAATGAGAATTTCTCATGTGTATTTTCTAAAATTGTGCTTAAGATAGTATGAGTTCAGAAAGCAAAGTAAGGTAAATTCATTTGTGACATCTCTAAAAAAGGATAAATCTGTACTATCTCTGCATGGAAACTTTGAAGGCAGGAGTGTTAAGACAGGGATCAAATTACTCAATCTGGTTCTATTATCCTTGAAAATGGCTTTTTTATATTCCTGCTTTACTGGCAATATTCTCCCCACCTCTCCTTTTCTATTTCTTCTCATTCTTTTCTTGCTCCCACCCCCTTTTTAAAACTCTTCCTTCCTTCTGCTAAACTCTGGAACTGAACTGAACCTGAAAACATAGGTGAATAGGGAGTATTGTGCACCTCCTCAATCTGAAAAACCATGTTGTATAATTGAATTAGTATTTATCATTGAATCAGTATTGAATTTAGTTTCAGAAGACTAAACTTTGAATCCTGGCCCTTCCATTTAGTAGATGGGTGACTTTGGCAAGTAACACCTTCTCTATATTCCAATTTCCTCATCTATAAAATGGGGGTAAAAATAACTATCTCCTTTTCAAGGCTATTGTGATGCTCAAATGAGATGCCACATATGAAATTCTTTATCAAACATTATTAGGAATAAATCTGTACTCACAGCTTCCTCTGCTTGTCTCTTATATGCTTTCACTTTAGATTGCAGTTTGTCCACCAGGTCCTGAAGCCTGAGAACATTCTTACGATCTTCTTCAGTCTGAAAGAATTTGTAAATAAATGGTTTATTTGAAAATTAAATTATCATTATATTTACAAGAATGAATACTTGTAATCCTACTGTAGTCTGTGCCAGATTCTAGAAAGTCTTTTCCCCTTACCTGATAAGTGAGTTCCTTCACTCTCCTCTCATGTTTGCGGAGACTCTTCACAGTTTCAACATTGCGTTTCTGTTCACTTTCCACTTCCCCTTCAAGCTCACGCACCTGGAAAAAAGAGAAAGGATTCTTGGCTTTTTGCTCAACGATGGCCAGATGGTCTTTGTTTTTTTATTTTTAATTTTTTAAATTTTTATTAAAAACCCTTACCTTTTGTCTTGGAGTCAATACTGTGTATTGTCTTCAAGGCAGAAGAGTGGTAAGAGCTAGGCAATGGGAGTTAATTGACTTGCCCAAGGTCACACAGCTGGGAAGTGTCTGAGGCCAGATTTGAACCTAGGACCTCCCATCTCTAGGCCTGGCTCTCAATCCACTGAGCTACCCAGCTGCCCCCCAGATAGTCTTTGTTTCATTTTGTTTTGGGGCATTTCTATTAAAAAAATTTTGCTGTGATGAAAAAAGTGCAGATATCTAGAATACATACCCTGGCCTCTAGTTTCTGAATCTGCTTCTTTCCTCCTTTCAGGGCTAGCTGCTCAGCCTCATCCAGGCGGTGCTGTAAGTCCTTCACTGTCTGCTCCAGGTTCTTCTTCATCCTCTCCAGATGGGCACTGGTGTCCTGCTCCTTCTTCAGCTCCTCAGCCATCATGGCTGCCTGGTTAGCAAAGAAAGCAATAAAACTATAAATGTTAGATAATCACATAAATATATCAAGGAAGGAAATCAATGTGTTTTCTTCTCACATCAGTGATAGCCTTCTTGGCCTTCTCTTCTGCATTCCGGGCTTCCTGAACCATGTCTTCCATCTCACCCTGGATTTGGGAAATGTCTGTTTCCAGTTTCTTCTTGGTGTTGATCAGGCTGGTGTTCTAGGTAAAACAATAAAAACAAATGTTATTTCTTTCACAAATAACTATAGAAGATCATAATCTTTGGGTAGAGGGGAGGGAAGAAGTCTAGACCTGTGATCAATAACTTCTCATTCCTTATATAAATTAGTAAATTAATAGTAACTTATAATGTTGGACAATTGTCTAGGGTTACTGAGAAGGTGAAATGCCTGGCCCAGAATCACATAGCCATTCAATATCAAAGTCAGGTCTTCCTGACTCCAAGGCTGGCCATCCTTCTACAGTGCCATGCTGACTCTCAGAGACCATAATTACAGTGTTTAGTATGTTTTATACAGTCAGTTTTTGATCTTTAAGGAAGATACATAGAACCACTCCTAGTAGGGATTTGATTCAATTCAAAAATTGTTTTTAGACTGGTTGCTTTATGTAAGAAACAATACTAGGTATAATGCAGAGATCTCTGCATTACATAGGCTACTGAGCTAAGTTGTAAAAATGAATAGATGACACCCCTCCCCATCAAGGAATGTATATTCTAGCAGGATATAATAATACAATGCTACGTAATATAAATGTAATAAAGGATGTACAAAGTACTTCATGGGTAGAAAGGAAGAAAGGATAACATTCAGTAAAATGAAACAGAAAGAGTAAAATTTTAAAAATGTGAAAGATAGTATAAGTCAGAGGAAAGAATCAAAGATAACATGAAATATTGAGGCAAGGTGATTGGAGAGATGGTAGAGACATTAATAGAAACAGGGATATTAGAATATACATAAATAAATTTAGTTTTGAATATGTAAAGTTCTAGATATTTGAAGTATATAATCAGACATTTGTGGATTGGATACAGATAATCTGAAAATCTATTTTTTTTTTAATTTTTGCCCCATAGAAACTCCTTAATAGAGTTTTGACAAATACAAAAATATATTTCAACAGGATCTAATATGAATTTTCCCCTTTTTTCATCTTTCCAATAGACACTTTTTGTATGTGCTTACCTGAGTATGTAGGAGTTGCACACGCTCACTGGCATCCAGAAGCTCTTGTTCTGCTATCTTCCTGCTCCTCTCTGTCTGTTCCAGAGTTGCCCGCAGCTCCTCAATCTCAGCCTGCAGTAGGTTGGCTCTGCGCTCAACCATTGCCAGCTGCTCTTTCAGGTCCTCCTGGCCTCGGAGAGCATCATCCAGGTGGATCTGGGTGTCCTGGGTATGGCAAACAAAAACAGTTCTACCTCATGTTCTGAAGGGCTCAGCCAAAACCAGCCTTTCAGGGAGAGTGAAATGATTGGCTCCATTTACCTTAAGTATTCCTTGGGTATTTCTGTAGTTCCTTAGGGCCTCTGCAGCCATTCTGTTGGCATGGTTCAGCTGGATTTCCATTTCATTCAGATCTCCTTCCATCTTCTTCTTTATCCTGATGGCATCATTCCTGCTTCTGATCTCAGCATCCAGTGTGCTCTGCATTGACTCTACAACACGGATGTGGTTTCTTTTCAGTTGATCAATTTCTTCATCTTTTTCAGCAATTTTCCTGTCAATTTCAGACTTCACTTGATTCAACTCAAGTTGGATGCGCAGGATTTTCCCTTCTTCATGTTCAAGAGAAGCCTTCATGAAAGACAACAATAAAGTCAGTAACAGAATGGGAAGAGCACTGTGTTCTAGAAACCTGAACCCTGAGGAACTTTTCTCTGTTTACTCTGTAACTTTCTTTAAGTCATTCATTCTATAACTACTCAGAGTCAAGCCTAAGGTTCTGAATAGAATAGTCTACAATGCTCTGTGTACCTCAGCTTCCTCCAAAGCAGCCTGGAGTTCACACTTTTCTTGCTCAATTTGTTTCTTTATTTTCTCCAGCTCATGGATACGTTTGCCTCCTTCAGCAATCTGCTCAGTCAGGTCAGAAATCTCCTCTATGGATGAATGGATAGGAAGGAAAAGATTGAGTGAGAAAGGTGAAAAAATAGAAGAGTCCTCCAAGTCACTATAGGGCAAATGAAACAACTCACGTTGCAAGTTCTTGTTCTCTCGTTTCAGGGTTTCCAGGTGGTCTAAGGATTCCTCATAAGCATTTTTAATCTTGAATAGCTCTGTGCTGAGGGAACGAGACTCTTTCTGGGAAGCCTCCAGCTCAGCATGAGTTTCCTCATATTTCTGTTTCCATTCTGCCAGGACCTGAAGAATAAAGAATTATCAACCTATTCAATGGAGGAAGTGAGAAGGGTTGAATTCATATATATAGTCAACTTAATTTGACTTGGAAAGATATGCATAGTTATAATATTAAGTGATAGTAACCCACAGATATCCCCTTTAGATTGGTTGGAGGATTTAGGACTTCTCAATGAAATACAGAGAAAGCAATATGCCCTACCATCCCACTATTGCAGTATAATGGCCCAAACTATCATACAGCTTAGTAGACATGAACCACCTTAATCTTGGATCATTAGGTACAATTCATACGTATATAAAGAGGAGTGTGACAGTAAATACTTTACAGCTAATATATTCATGGGGAGTACCCACAACTTACTTTAAAGTTTTACCTGCACTTATTAACATTTCCTCTATTACATTCTCTAGATAATAAAAAACCCATAAGCCCTGATTTGCAGATTTCCAAGGCATAAATGCTCCCACTGAACATTTAATAATTGTTGTCAAGATCCCATAGGAGATGATTCTAACATACCTCTAGAACCCAAACAAATAATCTTTATGTTAATAATAATGGGGAATTGACTATATGTAGAACAAAACATACTATGGAATACCTTATCAAAATTCCTTTGCTTTTTATCCAGAGCTGCACAGGCTGCATTTGTCCTCTCCACATCAATCATGAGGTCCTCCACTTCATTTTGTAGCCGTTGCTTGGTCTTTTCAAGGGAAGCACATTTGGCATTCACGGCTTCTACATGTTCCTCAGCATCTTGGAGACGCTGGGCCAGCTTCTTCCTGGAAAGGGAAGTTCGCAGTTCTAATTAGAGACCATAAATAGAATTGGATGTTTCAGAGTACTCTGAAATTATGAGTTTATCTATCTATCTATCTATCTATCTATCTATCTATCTATCTATGTCTCAAAAGAACTGCACTTGACTACCCAACTTGGAATTGTGGGAGTATTCATGCAATTTAGTGGCAAGAATGAATGTACAAATTAGGATTGATGTGTGGAAATAATTTAAAAAGAAAATAAAAGAATAAAACAAACAAACAAATAAAAAAATGAAAAATAAAAAAATTAAAGAGATTAAAAGAAAATATAAGAATAAAAATTTTTCAATTTTCCAAGCATTATGTTTGTTATGGTTAATACAAATTAAAGATCAGATTTTATTACAGAGGTAGCATGATATAGTTGATAGTTTGCCAGAATTGTAGTTAAAAAGACCTGAGTTGAAATCTTTCCTAGGACACATTATGACTCTTAGCAAGTCACAACCTTCCTCAAACTCAATTTCCTCATCTGCAAAATGGATATAAAAATAGAACTTGCTTTATAGGATTATTGTGAGAATCAAATGAAATAGGATACTTATAGTACTATGCAAACTTAAAAGGGCTATGGAAATGCAATTTATCATTATCAAAATTAGAGAAGAATTCTAATTAGGGTAGAATGTAAGTGCCATGAGGGCAGGGACTCTTTGACTTTTGGATTTGTTTCCCTAACACTTAGCACAACAAATACTTGTTGATTAATTGGGTAGATAAATCAATGAGGTTTTAAGAAAATAGCACAAAAATAGAATATAAAAGATTTTAAGATATTGTACAATTTTTGATATTCTTTCATTTATATGTTGGCAGATCATTCCAGCAAAGTGGAAATACTTAATAAGAATAGTTAAACTAGGAAGCTATTTTAGGTTGTACTAATTAACAACATCCATCCAAGAGTCTATATTAATTCCTCTTTCAATATTCCATTACCATAACACTCATAATTCCCAATCCAGATAAAGTGAATTTGTATTATTTACTACTTATGTTATTTTCATATTAGAAATTATAAAGTTGACTTGGGGTTGTGCTCCATGTGGCTGATCCTAAATCTCAAAATTGCTAGTTATGGCTCTATGCAAGTGTAAAATGTCAACTTCATTCTGTCCCAGGGAGGGAGGCAGTGGAAAGTGGCCTTTCTGATCCAGCATATTTAGGTTTTTAGATCACTATCTTCACTTATTAACATCATTTCCTTTCCACTAATTCTAGCAAGTATACTTGGCTTCTTCAAGTTCCTCTGTGCGCTGAATGGCATCTGTCTCATATTTGGTCCTCCACTGGGCAACCTCACTGTTGGCTTTGGACATTGCCCTCTGTAGCTCGGCCTTGGCTTCCTGTTCCTCTTCATATTGTTCCCTTAACAAGTCACAGTCATGGCGAGATGACTGCAGGGCATGGGCTAGAGCATTCTTGGCCTGTGGAAACAATGAATTTATTTGATTATTGGATACTGAAACTAAGATTATCAATTCTTCATCAATAAAGAAAATATCTAAACTTAGTCTAAAGAAATCACCGAAACCTACCTTTATCTCCTCTTCAAGCTGCCTCTTCAATTCCTCAATTTGTTGAGTAAATGCTTGTTTGCCTCTTGACAGCTGAGAAACTAAAGAGTCTTTCTCATCAAGCTGACGTGAATATTCACCTGTGTATGTGTGTGTGAGGAAACAAGAACTTAAACAGCTTGGAAATATTTATATTTTTAATTAAAAATTAGATAACAGAATAAAAGCATTTTCTAATACTTCTTTTTAAAATAAATAACTAGGCTTACAAGGAATTTTGAAGCATAAATCCTCATTCTTACTTCTCAGAAACAGCAAACTAATGGGAGTAGTTGTGGTTTTGGGAGTAAACATTTTTAGTAAGTCCCCACTATGTTCAAAACAATATACTAGTGTCATTTATCTTCCTGGAGTATGTGACTATTTTCCCCACAATCTGTGCTGGCTATCCACATAATATTTTAAAAAGGAAGATTTTACACTGAGTACATTTACATTCTATTGAGTAGTAGTAGTGGTGTAGTAGAAAGAACATGTGTTTTTGAATGAGTAAAATGTTGGTTCAAAGCTTAGTATTTACTACATAATGTGCCCTTTTACCTCATTAGGACTCACTCAAATTTATTTTGTAAAACCAGGAGTTTGTACTAAGTAATTTCTATGCTCTTTGCCAGTTCTGAATCATGGGGTCCTATATACAATGAAGTATGATCTTGTACAATAGTCTTCAAACTCTGGTCTATGAGCTCCAAGACTCTATTGTCCACACGCCACTGATTTTTTATAGAAATTTATGTGAATAATAGGGAGAAGAGGAATGAAACAAAAAACTGCTTAACTTGGGTTCTCTAGCATTCTAAAAATTACATCCAAGAACATAAAGTCTTTGAGAATAGATATTGTTCAGGGAAGCTGGGTAGCTCAGTGGATTGAGAACCAAGACCTAGAGACAGGAGGCTGTATATTCAAATCTGTCCTCAGATACTTCCTAGCTATGTGACCCTGGGCAAGTCACTTAACCCCCATTGCCTAGTCCTTAACACTCTTCTGCCTTGGAACCAATACCAAGTATTGATTCCAAGACCCAGGTAAGGGTTATAAAAAAAATAGATATTGTTAAGTTTTTGTATTTATATCATTAGCACCTATTTCAAGGGTTATTGGACTGGACCAACTGTGGTCTCAATTTTCCAAAAATAGAAAAATAATGGAGTCTGCAAACTCTGGGATATTGAATTTGACTGTGGTTTCTTCCAATATTCTGATCAGTGAAGAAAAGGAAATAATTATCACAAAGAATGTTTTCATTAAGCATACAGGTTCGTAGTAATTAAAGAGGAGGTAAAAAGAATGCAGTCAGTAGGGATAGCTAGATGGCTAGGCCTGGAGACAGGAAGTCCTATGTTCAAATCAGGACTCAGGCACTTTCTAGCTTTGTGACCCTGGGTGAGTCAATTAGCCCCAAATGCCCAGCATTTACCTCTCTTCTGCCTTGGAACTGATAATTAGTTTGAATTCTAAAACAAAAAGTAAGTGTTAAAAAAAAAGAATACAGGTCATTAGACTAATGCTACTTGCTTTTTTTTACAAAGTCTTTCATGCTGTTATGCACATGATGGAGAGATGTGGGGAAGATGAAAGTGCAATTAGATAGATATAAATTTGAATGATGAAACAAAGAATAATAATTTGGTTAATAAAATCTTAGAGAAAAGTTTCTAGTGAAGTCAGTGGACTGCTTGCCCTTGTGTTTTTTATTTTATTTTAATTAATGATTTTGTGACTTGGATAAAGATAGGAATGTTTATCACATTTACAGATAACACAAAGTTGGGAAGAATAGTTGCCTGAATATTGCCCACAGTCAGAATCTCAAAAAAATCTTAATAGGCTATAATGGTTGGCATTCTAAAAGATGAAAATGCATAGGAGTAAATGTAAAATCCAAAAATGGGTTCAAAATAATCAACTCTCCAAGTAAAAGATAGGGAAGATATGACTAGAAAACAATTCTTGGAGGAAAATATGTAAGCTTTTTTATTTATAGAATTTGATCCTTCTACATTCCTTTTCTAAATATCTTACTTTGGAACTGCCATACATTTATCATTTATTTTGTTCCCTTCCTTCACCCCCCCCCGCCCCACCCCCCCCTACGGAAATTGCAAGATCCTTGTTTCATCTATTTATCTCTAGTTCCTAGCAGAATGTATATTGCACATAGTAGCTACTAAGAAACACTTATTAAATTGATTTAACACATTGAACTTTTAAAACAATTAGTAGCAAATAGTCCATAGTAAATGATTTACCAGATTCAGTCTGTAAGCGCCCTCTCTGAGCAGTCAGGTCATTGATCAGGCGCTGCTGTTCCTCTTCCTTTGATTTAAGTTCACTAACTTGATCTTCTAGAGTGCGGCACATTTTTTCAAGGTTGCCCTACATATAAAATTACAGAGACCTTGTGATGTAATGGAAAGAGTCTAAGGACCTGGGTTTGATTTCCAACTCTACCAGTTGGAATCTACACTTGGGAAGCCATTTTTCCACTAAGCCTCAGTTTCCTTATCTATAAAAATAAAAGGTTTGGGCTAACTGATCCCAAAACATTTAAATAAAATTGAAATAGATTTAGCTAAAATTTTTGTAGCAGGTACAATATTTATTTATAGGAAGAATAAAGTATGATATGATTAGATAGCATGCCTTGTCATCAGGAAAATCTGGGTTTAGAAATTACCTCAGAGACATACAGGATGTGTGGCACTGGCAAGCCACTTAAATTCTCAGGGCTCTATAGGTTGAAGAGAATGTGTCAAATTGCTACAACCCTAAGGAGGGGTTGTTGTAGGAGTTAAATAAAATAGTGGAAACTGTAGCCTGTTACAAGGTGTCGAGAATAGGTGGAAAGAGAACTAAACTTAGCAACCAGGAAATAGAGGAGCAAGGCATGGTTCTTTTACTAACTCTTATCTCATTGTCTTGGTTTTCTTATCTGAAAAACAGATAATAATATGGTGGTCTCATCTCTAACAAAGTACTTGTGAAAGTTCAAAGAAATAATTATAAGGAAATAATTTTAAAATGTCATAAATTTATAAATTCTACGATATTATAAAGTATCTATATTTAGATAACATGATAATAATAATATATAGTTTTAAAAAGAGAAGAATTTTATTTCAAAAATTTTGTTCGAAATGAAATTCAAAAGATGATGAATCCACCATTCATGGAATTCTACATTTAGCATAGGGAGGGGCCTCATCTTAGCCAAATCTTTCATTTTACAAAAAAAGAAACTAAGGCCCAAGAGATTGAAGTGGCTTGCCCACTGTCTCTCTTGCCCTCATAATAGCTAGCTGTTCCTGTTAGAGAAAAAAGAAGCATGACAAATGAATTTATTGCAAAATTTTATCTGGGGGAATGATAGCATTGTTTACCTTCAAAAGAATGATTTTTAATTCTAGAACTTCAGATATTGTGGAACCTTAAATTACTTCAAGGTAGCCAATTCTGACTGAAGAAAGTCAAGCACCTACCTTAGCTTTGGAGACAATCTCCATGTTACTTGCAAGGTCATCAATCTCCATCTTCATTTCACTCTTCTCCTTCTCCAGTTTCTGTTTGACCCTCTGCAGATTATCGATTTGTTCCCCAAGCTCAGCCACACTATCTGCATGCTTCTTCCTCAGAGTGGCTGCTGTAGCTTCATGCTGCAGGGTGGCCTCTTCAAGGTCCCGGCGCATCTTCTGGAATTCAGCCTCTCGCTTCTTGTTCATCTCAATCTGAGCTGAAGTTGCTCCACCAGCTTCTTCCAGACGCTCACTGATCTCTTCAAGTTCCCTGGAAAGATCAGATCGCTGCTTCTCAGCTTTGGCCCGAGAAGCACGTTCTGCCTCAATTTCCTCCTCCAGTTCTTCAATTCGGGCCTAGGAATAGGGGAAAACACACCCATCAATCCCTTCCTGTCAGTGGCTGATTCTCTGAGAGTTGAAATCCAGAGCAGTGAAAACTTTACCTGCAACTCCTTGATCTTCTTCTGCAACTGCATACCCAAGGCTTGTTCATCTTCAATTTTGCCTTGCAAGTTGCTCATTTCAAATTCTTTCCTTTTAGGAAAACAAGACATGTTTAATATTTTGCATTTGTATTTAAAACTAGTGTTTTAAAAGGCTCCCCCTTCCAGAAACAATATTCATCACCACTTACTTTTTAAACTTTTCATCAAGCTGCTGTTTGTCATTTTCTACATCCATGATAGATTCCTGAGCCAATTTTAAATCTCCTTCAAGCTTCCTCTTTGCTCTTTCCAGATCCATGCGGATTTTCTTTTCTTGTTCCAAAGAGCCTTCAAGCTAAAGTTAATAATTTAATGAAACGTGACAATTCCTGCTAATAGTAATAATAATAATAATAATTTTCTAATCCCTAAATCCACTAACCACTCCCTATCTGGACCACTCAGTCCAAAAGTTCTAGGTCATCTTTTCTTCTTTCTTGTATTTTTTTTGGGGGGGTTTGGGGGGGCGGAGGGCTTTCCCGTCCCATTAGTCTTCAATTTCTACTGATTCTTCCTTTGCACTTTCTTTCTCCTTACCTATTCAATATCTCTTCACACAAGGTACTGAGCTAAGTACTGAGAACAGAGATACAAAAACAAAATAGCCCTTGACTGCAAGTATCTTTTATTCAAATGATAAGGGTTATACTTAACACACAAATAGATACAACCTCCGTAAAACCAAGGAGGGAGAGACCAAAAAAATGGGATTTGAGTTATGGTCAAAAAAGGTTTCATAGAAGAGGTGACTCCTGAAAGATGAAGATGAGTAAGAAGTGCATTCTAGGGCACTGGAGAATGGTTGTATTTATTTTGGGAATAAATAGAAGCTTAAGATGAAGTGTCAAACTTAGGGGAAAACTAGTAGTTCAGCTTGTTTGAACCATGCAGCATATGAAGGAGAATCACATAAAATTAGAGATAGGTAACATAAGGATTGTAATGTAAAAATGTGAGGAAAGGTTGGGAGCCAGATGGAGTTTATATGTAGTCTTATAGAAAACCATGAAAGGCTTATGAACAAAGTGATGTGGTTAGTCCTGTACCTTAAAAAATTTATTTTGGCAAGTATGTGAAAGACAGATTAGAGAAGAGAGACACAAGAAGCAGTGAGATTAATTAGGAACTGCCCCAATTGTCCAGGCAAGAGGTGATGAAGTCCTTAGCTGGGGGACAACTGGATGGTAGAGAAGGGGATTCACAAGAGATTAGAGAGGTAGAATTATTAATACTTACTTTTTCATGACTTTACAACAAATCAATCATTAACAACTTTCTAATTTTAAACTCATTGTTTGTCCCATAGAGTTAACATTTGATCACAGATTTTTTTCCCTCAGGAAGATTAAAAATTCCTTATTTTGAGGGTATTTTGGTGGGTATGGGATGTACAATATTAGACTTGGAGTCATGGTCTAAGCTCTTCAAAGGACTTGTCCTGTGACCTTCAACAAGTTATTTCAATATTCAGTTTTTTCATTTGTGGAGTGGAATAAGCTCTAAATTCCCTTTTAGTTCTGGATATCCACCCCACAAGGAATTTTGTTTTTAAACACCAAGTAAAAGGTAGAACTGGATGATTTCTCAGTATCCCTTTCTCACACCTCTAACATTCTAGGAATTTGTTTTTCACTATAAAATACTTCTCAGGGCCAAAAAAGAACATTTTTCTTCATAATTTTAGGCTTACATCATCTACTTGCTGTTCCAGCTTGATTTTAGCTTTTGTCAGTGTATTCACTTTGTCTTCTTCTGCCTGAAGGTCATCCAGGGTCTGCTGATGGGCCTCTTGGAGAGCTTTCTTCTCTTTGGTAAGCTTAGCAATGGTTTCATCCAGTCCTGCCATTTCCTCTGTAAGGTTTTTCACCTTTATGAGGAAAAATGCTTTTGTATTATTGTGCATTAAGTATCATACTTAAACATATCATAGGCCTACTATAAATTATGTAGTTTTCATGGTTGTTCTTTATACCTTGTTCTCTGTAGCATGCTTCTCCTTTTCCACCTTGGCTAGTGTCAGCTCAAGGTCATCAATATCTTTCTTGAGTTCTGAACATTCGTCTTCCAGTTTCCTCTTCTTGGCTGTTAGTTCAGCATTGATCTCCTCCTCATCCTCAGCTCTTTCAGTCACTTCTTTGATTTTAGCCTCAAGTTGGATTTTGGTTTTGATTAGCTGGTCACATCTCTCCTCAGCATCAGCCAAGCTATCTGCTTCCTGGAAAAATAGTTGATTGTTTTTGTTTTTTTATATTTAGCTTTATATCAATAACTTACATTTTTTATTCATTGTTTTATTTGGTTTTACCTGAGTCACATGTAAATTAAAAAAATATCACTTAAACTTCCTTCTGAAGGTCAAATATTTATTTAATTGAATTAAATTTTTACCATTAATAAGGCACTGGGGCAGGGAGATATAGACAAACATACAATCTCATAACATTTCCCAAAACATGATCTGTCTCTGAATTGTTCATAGGAAAATTAGATTAGTAATTTTATAAAATTCTAGGACTTTATTTCAGAATTCTTAAAGTTAATCATTATCAACATCTTTTCCTTATTTCAAATTCATCTTCAGAAAATAAGTAGCGCATGGATTTCTTTTACATAGGGATGGTGTAGATGTCTTCATTCTTCCTTGGGATAGGGCAAAGGGACTAGGAACTATCAGATGAGGGGTAGAGTATGTTGGTATTAGAAGGTGTTTCCTAGAAATGGCATGTGAGTACTTAGTAGAGAAGGGATAGAATCAGAAAGGGTCTCACTGAAAATACCCTATGTGCTACTCTGTTTTGGAAAAAGGGATAAAAATTTGAGACAAATAATATACATATTATTCAGGAGGAGAAGCATGCTGAAATCTGCTTACTTAATACTAAAATGAAGGGAATGGATTACTATGGAGGTCAAGTAAGATGATGTATTCAAAGCACCATATGAATGTAAACTTCTTTTTCAATTATCAGTCATTATTGTGTGACTAGAGAGACCAGAAGTCAAAACAGCTATCTAGCTAACCAGAGAACTACTTTAGTACTATTGTCAATAATCTTTAGTCACAAGGGCTTGTCAACAGTAAATTTGAGAGTACGTGGCCTGTCCTCTTTCTCTGGGTGAAATAAAAGGGAAAAAATGAGCTTACATCTGTTTAATATTTTATTGATTACAGAACACTTTCCTATACATTATCTCACTTCATTGTCACAAGAATTTCTGTGAAGGTAAACAATAACAATGAATGAAAGTCAGCTTTTCTAAGGATCTTTAAGGTTTACAAAGTACCTTCCTTACAACAGCCTTGTGGGCTGAGTAGCAAAGAATTGTTCCAGGGTTTGGGAATTAGGCTGACTTAGGATCAAATTCTACTTTAGGAACCTACCAGTGATGTGATATCATCAAACTACCTAATCTCTCTGAGACAATTTCCTGATCTGTAAAAATGGAAATAATAATATCATCTACTTTATAGGGCTATTGTGAGAATGAAATGAGATAATATGTGTAAAGTCCTTTGTAAACATTAAAATTCTAACTAAATTCAAGTTGTAAACCTAGATAAAATGTTTACAAAGCATTTTACAAATATTGTTTCACTTGGTCCTCCATATATCCCTGGGTGGTAGGTACCATTATTATCCTCATTTTTCAGGGGAATAAAATGGGGCCGACAGAAGTTAAGTGACTCATCTAAGGTCACACAGCTGGTACATGTCTAAGGCTGAATTTGAACTCTGGTTTTCCTGATTTCAGGTCTAGTGTTCTATCCAGAGTGCCACCTAGCTACCTCAGAGAAGGAGGCTCAGAGTAGAATCCGATTCAATGCTCTTTCTAGTACATCCTGTTTTCTCTGGAAATCATAATTCAACCAAACCCTTCTGAATAAAAATGGAATGCTACTACACTTTTTCCTTGAGTTAAGAAATGATGTGAATATGAGAAACATCATTAGTTTCTGATTGCAGAAGACTTGATAAATATTAAAGAAGTAGTAATACAAGTAGAAGCATTAGATTTTTTTAAGATTCATATATTGAAAACTGATTCTATCTCTTTTAGACTAGGACTCAGTAAAGTGATGTGTAACACTCACAGATTGTACTTGGAGCTGCAAATCATTTTTCTCTTGCATCAAAGCTACCATTTTTTCCTCTAGTTCTTTTCTTTTAGCCTCTGCCTTTGCAAGGTTTTCCTTAGTTTTCTCAAACTCTTCCTTCATGTTGGCCATTTCCTTCTCTGTCTCAGCACTCTTTAGCAAAGGTTTGATTTTGAAGTACAACTTCATCCAAGGCCAGTGTTTGACATTCATGAAGGAACGGACATTGTACTGGATGCAGAAGATGGACTCTCTGTAATATACAAAAATGCATATGGTCTTTGTTAGATGGACTAGGGCACAGGGAAAGGATACAAGGAAAATTTTAGGTGATGTAAAAAGCAAAAAAAAAAAAGTCAATAGGGTGCATTTTTAAAAAATAAAATGCATGTTAGAGTTATCCAAAGTAAAAACAGACCAAGTAGACCAATTATAAGAATTATGCCAATTGGAATAAACAAGTTAGTTTACCTTCTTTCCACCATCTTTTGGTACTCCACTCTCGCTAAGAAACCCCGGCACATGGCTTGAGTTCGGGTAATAAGTTGTGCCAGCTTATCATCTCTCATCTCCTCTAGAAGACCCAGAAGACCAGCTTTGAAGAAGACCTGCATAAAGGAGTCATTACAAATCATTGGTTTCATTCTATAAAAAATAGAAGCTGAGTGGATATGGCTTAGGTAAAATTAACAGTTATTACCTTAGTGTGGCCAAATTTATATTGGGTGTGGTCAATATCTATAGACCCAAGAAGCTTCTCAGAAGCCTTCTTGCTATCAATGAATTGTCCTTCAGGAATAGCACTTGCATTTAACACTTTGTATCTGTTGGAGTAAAACAAATTTATGAAACTGCTATCATCAACTGATGGATCTTCTCTTTGTCCCACTATACAAATAGAGCAGACATTAAGCACTATGATCATATAATAATGATATTCTCCTACTTATGTTTTTTGTTATATATTGAAGGTGGTTTAGGTCTTTAGATTTATTGAGCTAAATTTGTCACTAACATCTTATTACATTGATTTGTCTCTTGATATAAAATCAAAAAGCTGGGGTCTTTTTTCAATTCTAAATTTAGAGCTAGAAGGGAAAGTGAAATTCAGAAAGGAAATGATTTCTTAAAAGGCAGTCAAGTCTATCTCATCTAAAGTCAAATCCAGTGTTTTCACTACTCTGTTTAAAGTGCTTTTCTTTGAAGAGCAGAATTATATTGGTAAGTAACAAATATTTTAGGCTAATTCATAATGGAAAAAAAGCTGACCTCTGTTTGAAGTCAGCATACAGGATTCGGCTTGGGAATCCTTTCCGGCAGATTCTGATGCCTTCTAGCACACCATTACACCTTAGCTGGTGAAGGACAAGTTCATGTTCCATAGCACCTGAAACAATTAAAACTCATGTGGTTATCATAGCCACAAAATAAGAATCTAAAAGTCAAGCACTGAATTTTAATTCTAGAGGTCCTTACCAGGAGTTTTGGTTTCATTGGGAATGATACATCGCACAAAATGAGGATGAGTGCTTCTTAGGTTGGTCATCAGTTTGTTTAAATTTTCCTAGGAGACCATATAATAAGAATAATCGAATTAATATATTATTTTATTCATATGATATTAGATAATTATCATGCTTTTATATAGATTAAGATGCAGAAAATTTTCAAAAAATTGTATTTCAGAGTAACTGAATCCAATACTGGTTCTGTCATTTACTTCCTGTGTGACCCATTTGGCAAATCACTTTAATATCTCTGGGTCTAAGTTTCCTCATTTGTAAATGAGGGAATTGGACATGGCCTCTAAAATCCATTCCATCTCTTAATCTGATTTTGTGGAATCTTGTATTTTCTATAGTCAATCTATATCACTGCATTTGCTAAGGATTACAGAACCAATTTTTTCTAAAAATTTCAGTTATTTTTTCTAATTATCATTTCATGGGGCTCAGTTCTTTTATTTGAAAAATGAGTGTGTTAATATTTAAGGCCCATTGTAGCTCTTAATGTATGATATTAATGTACCACTGAATATTTCTGCAACCATCTAATTTCAGCACTATAACAACTTTCTTTTGAAATGTAAACTCCTTGTGGGTATGAACTACATCATTAAAAAAATTTTTTTCTGGCCCTAGTGGCACAAGCATATATAGTAGCTGCTTAATAAATGTCTATTGAATAATAATGAATATATGCCTTTATCCTTTTAATGACTCCCAGCTTTTCAACTCTTTTATTTCCCACTGCTGAAAAATTCTCTCCCGATTTTATTGTGACTTCCTTAATCTATTCTCATGTCTACATAGCCCTATCCTCTCCACATATCCATGGAATTCTACTCTTTATCAAGTATCAATACATTTTGAGTATATTAATCTTACTATCTTTGTCTGTTGATCTCTCTTCTGACTTCCACTGTATCACATCTTTCTACATAAACAATCAATTAAGAATCTGTTGTTATTATCAAATAAGAATCAATTATTAACTATCTATTATGTGCCAGGCATCATGTGGGTACTTACATAATACATTATTTATACCTATAGATTATGTAATCTCGTTAATTTTTCCATTAACTATAGAGTAATTTAAAATTTGAAACATTATAGATGGAAAAAGAATATTGTACCCTGAAAAGAGCTGACACAGTCTGGAAAGAGGAACCCTTCTTCTTACCACCTTTCTTTCCTCCACCACCAGCCTCTAAGGTGAAAAAAAAACACATGTAATTAAAGTATATTTCATCGTCTAGGGTAATTGCAGCTTGTATCATATAAATATAACAAAATGTTAATTATACAGAAATTACCTGCTTCAGCAGCAGCTGCTCCAGAAAAGAGGAACGCCAAAGTTTTCATTGAGGATTTCTGGTACAGTCCAACCACGGTCTCATTCAGGGGGTCTTTGTTCTTATCCAGCCAACCAGCAATGTTGTAGTCCACAGTTCCAGCATAGTGTACCAGGGAGAAGTGGGCCTCAGCCTTTCCTTTGACAACCTTGGGTTTCTGGAAGTTGTTGGATTTGCCTAGATGCTGCTCATACAGTTTGTTCTTGAAAGATGTGTCTGTTGCCTTGGGGAACATACACTCTTCCTCCAGGATGGAGAAAATGCCCATTGGCTGAAAGAAGGACAACAGATATAGCCTGAGTTGAGGCTTAAGTGAAAGATACAACATGGTATAGAGACAAGCACTCGGGGATTTTTATTGAGAGGACCTGGGTTCAAATCCTTCCTCTATTATTTCTATGTTGGGTAACTTTTGACAAGCCACTCGGCTTTCCTGGGTTTCCTTATCTTTTATGCAAAATAAAAGAGTTGAACCATGTGGACTTGATCTTTGATGACCCTTCTAGCTCTAAATCTATGATTCTCTGATTTGGTATGTAGAATATATAGAAATAATATTGTAAGTTCATTAATATTAATCAAGGTAATTGTAAATGTGCCTTGGGTGAAGTTCCAAGGATCTGCCATGTTTATTAAAAACTTTTTGAAAGGTCTCAGATTACAAAGTCCATATCCCCCAATTTCCATTAAAATTGACCTAAAATGCAAAAAAAAATTCTTATATACAAAAATCCCCAAATTCCATCTTTTTAGAGAAAAGAAAACCTGTCTATCAACCTATCTACTTACGTATGTATACACATATTTTAAGTATTATTTACAGATTACATTACAATCTAATAATAGATGCTAACATTTATATAGTACTTAACTATGTGCCAGGCACTGTGCTAAACACTTTATAATTATTATCCCATTTGATCCTCACAACAGCCTAAGGGAAAATAGATACTAGTCTTATCCCCATTTTACAGATGAGAAAACTGAGGCAAACAGAGGGGTTTTTTTTGTTTGTTTGTTTTGTTTTGTTTTTAGTGACTTGCTTAGGTTCACAGCTATAGATGTTTGAGGCTAGATTTGAGCTTATGTCTTCCTGACTCTAGGTCCATCTCTTTGTTACTCTGCCATCTAGCTTCCCCTAGAAAACACATTCATACATATGTATATATAACATATACACATATGTAGAAAGAATGTATTTATAAATAACTAAGCTAAGGTTTAGAGAAGCAACTTTCTCAAGGTCATCTAGATCAAGGGGCAGAGACAGGACTCAATCTCATGTTCTGTGTGAGAGGTTTTGAAGCTAAGAGATAGGGAGAGCTGGTCTTAGAGTCGGGAAGACCTGAGTTCAAATCCTGCCTCTTATACTGTGGGACCTGGGACAAGTCATTTAAACTCTCATCGTTCCAGGCTACTCTCTAAAATAGAGAAAGTTCTTATATGTCTTATGTCTTATAGAATAGAGTTTCCCTTACTGGGAATTCCCTATTCTTGGACAATCACAAGCATGGTTCAAGTCTAAATATGTATATGTAGGCATAAATGTTTGTGTATGCATATGTATATGCATATGCACATATGTGATATTATATATGTGTCTATCTATCTTGTCTGTGTATTCAAATCCAGGGATTATTGTATGAAAGATTTTTTTGCTGATTTCATTTGTGAGAAAAAAAGCAAATCTTTAACCATAGCATATGATAAAAAATATTATCTTTCTCTTTCAAAGGCCACAGTCAGTTTTTATTGAAGGCCGTTAAGCTTTCTGATTAATCATTGGCTAAACACACCTTCTCAATGAGTTCAATGCAGGCAGCCAGGTCCATCCCAAAGTCAATGAACTCCCACTCGATGCCTTCTTTCTTATACTCCTCCTGCTCCAGCACAAACATGTGGTGGTTGAAAAACTGTTGCAGTTTCTCATTGGTGAAGTTGATGCACAGCTGCTCGAGGCTGTTGAACTGAATACATATAGAAGTATCTCATTTACATTGCATCATTAGAGAATGAGATGTTCTGTCTAAGTTGAATATTTTCCAGTATTTTAACTACTTGGGAGAAAAACCATGCTAAAATGTATCAATACTTCAGCGAGTTCTTAAGCAGAATACACTGAACATAGTTCAATTTCTTCTTGACAATTTATTCATCACTAATTCAAGATCAGGGGCAACATGAGTTCTAAGATATAATTATACAACAATGCCTGTGGGTACTATTGAACTATGCAAAGGCTGTTTAATGCTCTGTTCAACATCTACAGACTGCTCTGCTTTTTGAATTCTTGCACCTGCTTTTAAAAAAGTTTTTCTGTCTCTTTCCTTCCTGACAGGCTCTCAGCTGTCATTTTTTGTTTCTGTCACCATGCCTGATTCTAACAGACCTATCCTTCTAATCCACTCTGTGTCCTACCAGTTACTATAATTGTTTCTTAATTAAAAGTAGAGATTCTTCTAGATATAAACTTTAGTAAATGGACATTGAGACAATCTTACTATGCTACTTAACATCTGAATGATTTTGCCAACTTGCAAACTAGAATAGGAGCTTAAATTAGGTCCCTTCCAGTTCTCAATTTTATGTTCTACTTTCTAGATAAATGAAGTCTCCTGACAAATAACTTCCTCATAAGTGAGGCAAATGCTACTATAATTTCTCAATTATAAAATACTTTTCATTTTTTAGTAAACATTCCCAAAGTTAAATATGATGGCATAGCTTTATCACAATGGTTGAGTTGTAGTCCAGAGAGAGAGAAGCAATCAAAAAATTTTTCCATTTATTTTGTCATGCCCAAATATAATTTTATAAATAATCTACTACAATATTTCTCTGACAATGCAATGTTAGTAGTCCTGATGCTATAACATTCCTTTGATGATTGATTGGTCATCCACTTTCCAGCCCTGTTTTGAAACTTCCACTAACACTCGTTCAAAGAACTCAGTGAACTTTTCCCTTAGCTTCTCACTCAGCTAACAGTGAAGTGTATTTCAGTATTTGAGATAACTTTCTCTGTCATACCATCCACCTGCTGGTTTACACTTTCAGCTCCTAAAATCTTTGAACAAACTAACCACTTTTCTTTAATAAAAAAAAATACCACAAGAATGATTGAAATCTTTCTTTTGAAACCAATCTAGATTGCTTTTATTTCTTCTGTCAGTGTACTTGGATGGTTTTGACATATCACCATCCTGTCTAACCAGATGACTTCTCAGATTTCATCACATCTCAGCCAATTATTACTCAACTCTCTTTTATCCAGACAAAATTTGAGACTAGGTTTTCCACTAAAACATATGGTTAATACCTCTCTCAACCCCAGTTTTCATAGTCATCTCATGGAGAACAATCTCCAAAACCCATAAAATTTCTAAATTACTATTAACTCACATCAAAGATCTCAAAGCCAGCAATGTCCAGGACGCCAATGAAGTACTGTCTGGGCTGCTTGGTGTCCAACTGCTGATTGATACGAGTGACCATCCACAGGAACATTTTCTCATAGACAGCTTTAGCCAGGGCACCCACAGAATTGATCACCTTGAAGTACAGATAAGTCAATCAACATAAAATTGCTGTCTTAATTAGAGAACTGCCACACATATTTATTTTGTATGTATAATTAATAAATATTTGTTCATTGCTTGATTGACTAATTGATAACTAAATCTATATTTAAGGAACTAATTTACCTGCTGTACAGTCTGGCCTTTGGTAACATATTCATTGCCGACTTTTACTCTAGGGTAGCATAAAGCTTTGAGGAGGTCAGCAGAATTCAGACTTTGGAGGTAGGCAGCCTTATCAGCAACTGTGAGTGAAGAAAGAAAATATAATAGGCCATAGAAAACTATTTATTTGATTTTCTATTTTATTTTTAGGTATTTTTATTGTCATGTAAAACACATTTCCATATTGATCATTGTAAGAGCAAATTCATACATAACAAAAACCCCAAAATAAAAAAATAAATACACTGATGTGAAAAATGACTCTAACAGTTCTTTCTCTGGAGGTGGATAGCATTCCCTGTCATAAGTCATTCAGGATTGTCCCAGATCATTGCATTGCTGAGAGTAGCCAAGTTTTCACAGATAATCATCATATGATATTGCTATTATCATGTATAATGTTCTCTCAGTTCTGCTTAATAATTTTTATTAGATACAGGCAATTCAGTTTCCAAGGCAGGTTTTCAACTCAGATTTTTCTCTGACTCAATTCCAAGGCTCCATCCACTGTACCATGCTGATCTTGAAAATCATTTATTAAAAACAAACTTTTTAAACCTCTCAAGTCTTATCATTGTATAGCGTGGACAATGACTCTCAAAGTCCACAGCAAGCTCTGGTGAGTCTAACAAACTTCAAATATAGGTCCAATTACAAATTGTATATTTTTATCTGTTAACCGGAATAACTGATTTAAGAAAATGTTATCAAGACCTTGACCACACGATAACAACATTTTTTTAGTAAACCTCTTCCCATCCTTTTACATATTCATGAACTCCGAAATTCCTTACCTTATAATATTTTATCATCTTATCTTTCCCTTAAAGATTATAAAATTCTTTTTTCCTCACCATGACCTCCAGTCCCTCCATCTCCTAATTCTCTCTTATCCCATCACTCCTATACTGCTTATACTCTTTCCCCTTTCCCCATCTTAATCACTTAATGAACCGGTTCAACCTATTCTCCTGAGCTCTTGCTTCCTTATCCTATTACAAATCTTGTCCTGGCAAATCCAAGTCTTAGATGACTACCACTCTCTGATGCTTTTGCTTCTATTCACATGTTGCTGAACATAGCTGGAGAAAATCATAAAACTGTGCTGCTTGGGTCCATTATAATCTTATTTTCACATAATCTCAACTGGTCTCTCATTGCAGCAAGGCAATCCTTTTACTCTTCTTTAATTGAATCACTAACCAATTCACCACAGTGACTTTTCCTAAATTTTCATTGTTTCTCAAAACTCTCATTTCTCCTTTCCCCCAACCATTTCAGTTTAAAATCTCAAATCATATTTCACTGAAAAACATTAGGGTATTCACTGAAAGTTTCCTCTCATCATCTTTATCTTGCATTTACCCAGATGTCTTCAGCCACTATCTCTTCCTTCTCCACTGTCTCACATTCTTCTTCTTGCCAAAGGAAACCCCTCTGTATGCAAAAGTGATATCATTCCATCTCATTTTCTCCAGAAGATTATCTCTAATCTCACTAATCTTTAATCTTTCCTTGCTTCACTGCTGCCTATATGTGCCCATTCTCTCTCCATTATCAAAAATTCCTCACATGATTAATCAGCCCTTACCTGGTTTCATTCTATATCTTTTGTGGCTAAACTCCTTTAGAAAACCACTCATCATCTGTGACTCCAACCCTCCACTTTCCTTTACTTTTACTCTCATTAATTCTGTTTTCTGGCTTTTGAACTCACCATGCAATTTGAAAATGTTCTTTTCAAAGGCATCAGTGATCTCTAAATTATCAAGTAGGATTCTCATTCCTTATCCTTCTTGACTTCTTTGTAAACTTAAATACATAGTCATATTCTACCCTGGATATTCACTTCTCTCTAAGTTTTCATGATATTGCTCTCTTCCTCGTTCTACTTTTATCTATTTGACCACTCCATTTTGGTCTCTTTTTCTTCAAACAAGTTACCCTTGCTACATATAGATATCCCCCAAGATATCTATGCCGTAGGCTGGCTGTCTTTTCATCTTCATCTTCCTCCATACTATTTTGCTTGGTAATCCTATCAACATTCTTAGACTCAATTATTATCTCTATGCAGACCGTACTTAGATCTATTTATGTAATCCTAACCTCTCTTCTGACTTACAGGTCTTGTATTTCCAACTACTTATTGGACATTTTGAACTGGATGTAATGCAGACATCTTAAAACTCAGCATGTCCAAAACTCTTTATCTCTTTATCTCTTCCCCAAAACCCTTCTTTCTTCCTAACTTCTCTCTTACTGCAGAGAACACTATTATCCTCTCTGTCATCTAGGCTTACAGCATTATTGATTCCTAATTCTCTCTCCTACTCCTTATCCAATCTATTGCTAAGACCTGTGTATTATACATTTGTAACATTTCTTACATAAGCCCCCTTTTCTCCTCTGACTGCCTAGACTAGCTATATGCCTGGACTATTATAATGGTCTTTTGGTTTCTTTCCTTCAAGTCTCTCCTTAATCCAGTCCATTCTCCACTCAGACACTACAGTGATTCATATGATTCCCTCTTCATTTAATTCCAGTAGCTCCCTATTCCTTTTAAAGTCCTTCATAGCATGATCCCTTTCTACCTTTCCAGTATTATTCTTATATTTGACAGTCCTTTACATATTCCATTCTAGCTTCGTTGTTTTATATTGAAAAAGATATTCTATTTTCCAATGATATAGCTTTTTATTGGTTGTTCCCCATGAGAGAAATTTTCTTGCTCATTATCTCTTCTTCCTGACTTTCCTTATTCCCTTCAAATCCCAATTAAAATCTTACTTTCTTGAAGAAGACTTTCCTGGTTCCCCTTAATGTTAGTGCCTTTCCTTTAACTTTATTTTCAATTTATCATTTATATGTCTTTTTTCCCCCATAATTGTTTGCATAGTATCTCCTCCATTAAATTGTGAGTTCCTTCAGGGAAGGCATTGTTTTTGTCTTTCTTTTAATTTCCAATGCTTATCAATTACCAGAGTACCTGGTACATAGTGAGTTCTTAAAAAATGTTTGTTGGCTTGACTTTATAATTATCTACTAAATCAAATGTGACAATAAAGCTAAAATGTTGTTGAAATTATTGAACTATTTAAAGGTTTTTGTTATCATTATTAGATTTGTGTGAGATGAAGGGGCACTCCTACCAATGCAGTTGTAGATACCTGAAACATTCAACTACTGAAGGTCTTTTAAAACAACACAAAAAAGACTACAATGGTTTCAAGACTATTTTTCAAACACTCCTTGACAACTCTGCCTTTAATTCAAATATACTCACAGAGATAGCTTTCCATAAGAATCACAGGATTTTAGAGTCAGAAGGAATCTCAAAGAGCATCTAGTCCAAGCTCCTTATTTTATAGATGAGAGTTTGTAATGTGTTCAAGGTTACACAAAGAGAAGAGCCAAGATTTAAATCCAGGTCTTGAGATTCTCTCCTTTTGAGTACATAATGTTGTCATCTGTGGCCTATCTCTTCATCATAAATTCAGCAGTAATTCTTAAATATTTGAATACTTAATTCTTAAATATGTAGAGGTGCTACATCCTCCATGATGCCTTTAACCTCTGAGCTTTTCCATTAATTGTCAGTATCACTCATTAAGTATTTAGTGCACTCTAGAACCAATCTTTTTACAGATTTATATCCTAACTAGTTTAAACACTCCTTGAGATTAGGGACCATGTAATATACATATCTTTTTTATCATGTAGATGCTTTCATCACAGAGTTCTTCATATACTAGTGATAATCAATAAATAATAATTATACTAGATAATCAGTAAATAACTTTTTTAAGCCCTTACCTTCCATCTTAGAATCAATACTGTAATTGGTTCTAACGCAGAAGAGTGGTAAGGGCTAGACAATGGCAGTTAAGTGACTTGCTGGGGTCAGATTTGAACCTAGGACCTCCCATCTCTAGGCCTGGCTCTCAGTTCACTGAGTCACCTAGCTGCTCCAAGTAAATGATTTTTGATGATGAGTTTCCTTTTTCTAGAGGAAATTTTAAGAATACAATTTCAAGGGTAACATAAGTTGAGGACAAGATTCCTTTTTTTTCCCCAGTTATATTTGCAGTTATTTGAAAGTAGATGAGGATTTAGTTAATACCTTCAGTGCCATCTGGCTCAGCTTGTTCCTCTCGCTGCTTTTGCTTGAATTTCATGTTCCCATAATGCATTACAGCCCCCGTAAGCTTGTAAATGGATACTTTTTCATCAGCACTGAAGCCCAGGATATCAACAGCACTCTGCAAGGAATTTAGTTCTGTAATTCTATATATAGTACTAGAAAACTGGTTAACTTTGTCTCCTTTCATTTACTTACATCAGTAGCAATTAGCTCTTCCTGGTCATCAATGCTGGGAACAGTTATCTCCCCTTGACTAACAAAGGCATAGTCATATGGGTTGGTAGTGATCAAAAGCATCTCTGTAGGTAAGGAAGAAGGTATGTCTTAAAATATTGGAAAACACCGAACTGTTGTTAAAAGCTATTTTCTTTTTCCTCTATTAATTACCAATCAGTTCTGGTTTTTTGTTTGACATGATCTGATAAAATATATGGTAGCTTCTTTCAGCCTTTAGCTGGAAGGTAACCCTAGACTTCTCCAGCAGATCTGAAAGAGAATGCATAATTAACAAAATCAGAAGTTAATAAAGAAATTCAGATTGCATAAATTTATGATTCATTTTTTAAAGCTATGGAATTTGTCAAGGGATTCAGGAAATCAATTGTAATCTGCTGAAATCCACTTACTTCTGGGATAGTGCAAAGTAACCCCAAAATACTTTTTTTGTGGTTCATTGTAATTACTTACATGTTTCAATGTCTGCTGAAGCCAGTTTCCCAGTAGTACCAAAGTGGATCCTAATAAATTTACCCTTGAAATGGAAAAAAAAGGATAGCTATAAAAATGTAGAAGGTAAACAAATATGTTTATTAAATTGTTGGCTATGCCAGTAGAAATAAATACCAAAGACTGGTTATTTAAAAGGGATCAAAAAACTTACAAATCGAGAAGAGTTATCATTTCTCACGGTCTTGGCATTTCCAAAAGCCTCCAGCAATGGATTGGCGCTAATGATTTGATCTTCTAGTGTCCCCTTAAAAGGAACAAATTATTATATCAGGGGTTTTATATGTACACCTGAGAACAAAGGAAGAGATTTTATTCTAACTCTGGGAACAGACTTACCTGCATCTTTCCAGGCTCCTCCTTCTTCTTCTCTCCAGTCACTGCAATTGTTGCAAAGTACTGAATGACACGTTTGGTGTTAACAGTCTTTCCAGCACCAGATTCTCCACTACCAAGCAGAAATCATAATAAATATAAGGTCAAGAGCTTCAGTCAGAGAAACAGTAGTCATCCTAACCTAGAAGCATCTTCCTACTAGTACAAAACAAAAAACACTGGATTCAAGCTCTACATCTATGACCCTTCTTTCTCCAGGTCTTTACCTTGGGTACCTGACATTCTTCCAGCTTCACACTTAATAGAAGTAGAAAAATATGGAATTGGCAGTGGTTTTGTCCAAGGAAGTGAGGGAAAAAGAGATGTACGTGATAAGCACAAGTTACCCACATTGTGGTCACTACTAAAATAAAATTATTTTTTATTAGAAATTTCCATAGAATTTATTTGCACCACACACACATAATAATGAGTAGCATTTTTGTAGCACTTTAAGGTTTGCAAAGTGCTTTACAAACATTGTCTTATTTTATCCTCACAACAACCCTGGGAGGCAAATCCAATTATCCCCATTTTACTGACAAAAAAAAATGAGACAGACAAAGGTGAGCTAATTAGTATAAGTAGAATGTCTGAGTAAGGTAGTAAGTGCCTGATGTAATATCTGACTCCTCTTTCTGAACATACAGCACCCTATCTGCTGTGCTATCTAGCTTTCGTTTGGCCATATATGCTACTTTGCATTGTTATGTAATGACATATTTCTTATCTTTCTAACAAAACTATAAGCTCCTAAAAGGCAGAGATCATTCCTTGTATTTCTTTTATTTTCCCTTTCTTTACTTCTCTCCATTCCATTTTCCACAAGGCATATATATATATATATCATTCAGTACCTTCTTATTGAAAAAGAAATCACAGAATGTTAAAGCTGAATTTAAATTCTAGTCAATACCTTATATTACTAGCATTTGTTAAGCACCTACTATGTGCCAGACACTGTGCTAAGCTCTGAAAGCATTTTGCTATGCACTAGGCATTTTCTGTAAGGGAGAAAATTAAGGTACTATAACCATTTTTCTAGATGGTGAGAAATATGAAGAATAATAGCTCTACCTTGCTCTCAACGAAGCTTAGAAATACAAGGACCAGTCTATCTTGAGCAGAGCCTGATAATAACTTTCTTTACTAGCAGTCATGACATTTTTTCAACTAGCTACATGTTCTGGAAGCTGCAAAAAGATCCCTATACTGTGCATTGCTCTGGGTATTCTTTTTAAAATGTGATATCTTCTATTCGCTAGTAAGTACTGTGAGAGTTAAGAGAGCTCCCTTTCTGGAATAGGTAGACTAAAACAAAAATAAAAACACAGGTTTCTTATGATTCAAAACTTCAGTGCTTCTCATGTTAACATTTATGTTAATACTTTTAAAAGACACATGAAATAGTAAACAAAACTAAGATTTAGAAGTTCTGGATTTGAATCCTAGCTTTAACATTGTTAGTATGATCATTAATTGTTCAGCCTCAGTAAAACAGAGCTATTAGTATTTGAACTATCTACCTTTCCAGGCTTTCATAAGGAAACTGTTTAGTAGGCCTTTAAAGTGCTACATAAATGCAAGTTGTTATTATTTCAGATCAAACTCAGCTTCTCCTCTTGTTCTTAGTAGCTCATGGACCAAGACTAGGCTGGAAGTTCCTTGGGTTGTTGCCTGTATTGTAAAACAGCATGCCAAATGCTTTGTAAACTAGTCTCTCTCTCTCATTCTCTCTCTCTCTCTCTCTCTCTCTCTCTCTCTCTCACACACACACACACACACACACACACACACACACACACAATCTCTCCAGGCCCCCTCTGATCATAATTCTATATTTAGATGAATCTAAAACTTAGATGAAAACAAAAAGTGCTGTGTAGACCTGCTTTGATTTTGCTTCTGCTTTGCTAAATGACTGAAGAAATTTTCTACTTTTCTTGTCTTGTTTTCCTAACTGCTAAAATGCCTCAGTAGTATTAGCATAAAAATACTTACGTGATTAAGATAGACTGATTCTCCCTATCTGAAAGATAAAAGAAAGTGAGGGACATTTAGCAAGTGAATAACCCACCTGTACTGACAACCTGGCAAAGACATTTTGACAGTCAATAGAGTGGTGTATTGGATTTCAGTGTCAGCATTTTAGTATGAGTATTTAGTACTCAGTCAACAAGCATTTATTAAGCAAATGCTATATGCCAGACTATCCTAAGTGCCAGAACAACAATGAAAGGCAAAAACACAGCCCCTGCCTCAGGAAGCTTACATTTTAATGATAGGGATATATGTAAACAACTAGGTAGATTCAAAATATCTACAAAATAGATAAAAAGTACTCTGAGAGCACAAGGCATTAGCAGCTGTGATGGAAGAGTGTATGATGGAGGGTGGGGACCAGGGAAGACATCCCGAGTTTTGAGATGAGTACATTCTAGACATGGAGGACAGTTGGAGAGAAGAGATGGAGAGTTGTATTTGAGGAATTGCAAGCAGACTAAAAGAACATATTCTAAGAAGACTTAACAAGGCAGGACTGTCATAAAGAGTTAAACAAAGTAGTTTAGATATAATGAGAAGTCACTGGAGGTCCTTCAGAAGGATTTTGCTTTTGACCCTAATTCTGTTTCTAGAAGAGCTATTGTAATAGCCTCCTAATTAGACTTCTTGTTCCCTCCTCATACAGATATAAAATAATCTACCTGTCTCTCACACATATCTCTCACCATGTCTCTTCCTTGCTCAAAAATACAGACTCTCTAGTAATAAATGTATTTAAGATCCAGTGGAAGTATAAAAAGGAAAATAGAACTGTTCAAAACTGGAATGAGTTGCCTCAAACTTTGGTTGATTTCCATTCACAGAAGGTCTTCAAACTGAAGTTGGAAGACTATAGAAATGTTTTATTTTTTTTTAAACCCTTAACTTCTGTGTATTGGCTCCTTGGTGGAAGAGTGGTAAGGGTGGGCAATGGAGGTCAAGTGACTTGCCCAGGGTCACACAGCTGGGAAGTGTCTGAGGCCGGATTTGAACCTATGACCTCCCGTCTCTAGGCCTGACTCTCAATCCACTGAGCTACCCAGCTGCCCACTATAGACATGTTTTAATAAGAATTAGTGGGGGATATTTGTTGGACTAGATGGCCAGGGAGATTCCATTCCAACTCAAGAATTCTGAAATTTTATAATTTTATGAATTTAATTGAATGTATTAGACCACATCTACATCAGTTTTATAGGCTTTTGGAGACTGTTTAAATTATCTTTTTTTTTTAAATTGGATGAAAGCTTATGATATAATGAATTTTACTCCTATCATTTCACAAATCAACAGAAATACAAAAAAGAATTTTGATGGCTTTTTAAAAAGGAAAACCCTTTATTGCTTGAATGTAGGTATATAAACTTTTCTCTCAAAAACTTCTGTTTGTGGTGAGAAAGCATAATATGGTTATCTCCTTAAGCATACAAACACACACATACACATACACACACACACACACACACAAACTAGCTTGTTTTAATTTCTGTTATCACATGTTAGATTAGCAGAATTGTCCCCCATTGTCACTTGTAGGCTTAATTTGCATTTTCTTCCAGGCCTTGATTAATTAGAACAATCAAGACTATAGGAATATCATAGGAGTCAGTGCTAGAAAAGACCTTAGAGATAATTTAGTTGAACCTTCTTACTTTACAGATGAAGAAAGTAAAGCCTAGAGAGAGGAAGTGATTCTCCCAAGGTCATTCAGGTAGAAAGAATTGTGTGGTATATGGCAGAAATGGGATTTGAATCTAGGACTCTGATTTGAATTCAGGCTCTTTCTACTCTATGTCTCTGGTAAATTATACTAAGTCATGTTTGAGCTTGTTGGCTTAGTTGGTATATAGTAAAATATGATGCTAATTCATGAGACTAAGTTTGGGAATTTTATCTTCATGTAAACCAGTTAACTTCCTAAAGGAAGTGGGAGCAAATTCTATTTCTTGGCCCAGACTATACCCCAAACTCTGGTCAATTATCTCATAAGTGTTTTTTGTTTGTTTGTTTGTTTGTTTTAGCCCTTACCTTCCATCTTGGAGTCAATACTATGTATTGGCTCCAAGGCAGAAGAGTGGTAAGGGTAGGCAATGGGAGTCAAGTGACTTGCCCAGAGTCACACAGCTGGGAAGTGTCTGAGGCTAGATTTGAACCTAGGACCTCCCATCTCTAGGCCTGGTTCTCATTCCACTGAGCTACCCAGCTGCCCCCTATCATAAGTGTGTTTTGAGTTAAAAGCAAGACCAAATGAGAAGTAATGGATGGATCGGTACTATACATCACTAGTACTAGAAATTCAAAGTTTATGCCCTTTTGAAAATGGGCCAATGATGTATTATCTTTATGCATATAATATAATATATTTTAAGAACTCTTATAATTTCTAAAAATGGCTGACAAATAAGTAGTAAAGGCTCTTGAGAGCTTTGACTTAAAAAATAACATCCTGATTGTTCTCTAATAGTTGTCTCTTATTCTGAATTTTATTACTCTTTGCAAAGGGCACATAATTATAAAGAGATACTATAAATAAAAGCCTCAAATACCTACTATACACAATAACTGATGACATAACCAATATTACAAACAACTGAATCACTCACCAGTTAGCATGAATTGATAGGCATTGTCAGAGATGGAAAATATGTGGGGAGGAGCCTCCTGTCGCTTTTTGCCCCTGTAGGCAGTTACCACCTCTGCATTATACACTGGCAGCCACTTATAGGGGTTGACAGTGACACAGAAGAGGCCTGAATAGGTCTGCATGAAAAAGGAAATAGAAGCAAAGAACAACCAACTAAATAAAATGAAAATTTTCAACTGAAAAGGAACTCTTTGAAAATATACTCACATAGATCATCCAGGCTGCATAACGCTCTTTGAGGTTATACAGGACGGCTGGTTCATGCAAATGAGTCATCATGGCCATGTCCTCAATCTTGTCATATTTGGGAGGGTTCATAGGATAGATTTGATCATCTTTAACAGTTACAGTCTATCAGGGAAAATAGAAAAACAGGTGTGAAATAAATGAAACAGGTACAAAGTATTTGTAATCATCTAAAGAGAGTTTACTCACCGTTCCTCCTTCTGTCTTCACTGTCACCTTTCCAGTTTCCCGACTCTGAACTACAGCCTTTACAAATGATTCTTTAGCATCCACCACAAAGACAGATGACTTAGCATCAAAAGGCTTGTTCTGGGCCTCAATCCTTTCCTTTTCAGACTTTCTGAGATAAGGAGCGGCCTCCCCAAAGACGGCCATTTCAGCATCCGAACTCATGGTTGCAGATGATTTATGATTCCACAGAAGAGAACTTTAAGAGGGAAAAAAATAGTAGAACAGTGAAAATTCAGGATTTATGAGTCTCACACTTTTTCTCTTACGAGTTTATCTCTAAGTATCATGTTATTCATGTATAAATCTCTGGCTTTGTTTCAGGTGAAATGGTAAACCCAGGTGCCATTTGCTTATATGGTCAAAAACCAGTCATGTCTTTGGAATGAGACAGTGAATTTTGGCTCAACCACTGTGACATTTCTAAACTGCTTTACTTGCCTCATTTGTCACAGCATCACTTCATAACTATGGCTGCATGGGGGTGCCACAGAATGGGAGCAGCTGCTTTTCCAGGAACTTATATTTTTAAAAAATCCAAGACATTTCTCTGTAATTTTACTATAGTTTTTTCATGAATGTTTGTGTTCCCAGGTAGACCATATGCTCCTTGAAGGCAGGGACTCCGCTTTCCACCTCGTTTGTATATTCCATAGCTCCTAGCATAGTGCTAGGTACCCGACTACTCTCTGTATTGAGAGTACTTTGTGAATTTAATGTAGAAAAAGTGAAAATAATAGCAATTATTTTCTATTAAATGAAAGTTTTTCTTTAAAAGAGTTGTTTTATTAAGGGCTATATTTTTTAAGAAAGATTACTATTTTTTCTATTGTTTAGAAACTTTTTTAAATGGCAGTTTGCTCATATTTATGTAGCTCACTTCTATGTAACACATTATACTTTTAAAAGCATTTGCCTCACAACAACCCTCTGAAGCAATATGTTAAACATATATGTAAGCATTTACATATACATATAGAATTACACACATATATGTGTGCTTGTTAGAAATTTTATTATTATACACTGTACTACATGATTTATAAGTTCTAAATCTAGTTCTAAATTTATAATCTTCCAGTCTAAGTTAGAATGTGATATGAGTTAGAGAAAGATCCAGGCAAAGCTTTCTAGGAAAATTTGAGAAGGGAAAGAAAGAAACTTAGGTTCAGAAAGAGACTGCTGTTTTTGTTTTATTTTAATGTGAGTTTTATCATTCCCATTTCTACTGGAAACCAGTTCAGAGAAGTTTAAATGACTTGCCTAAGGTGAAGCAGCCAGTAGGAACCCAGAAATGGATGTTGAGCATTCTTTCTGCTAAACCTCAATGCCTCTTTATCTGTTCTTTATACTTGTTACTCAAAGAATTATTACAATACTTTCTTTTTCCAGTCTTTGCTTTTCTGCTTTTTGTTTAGAATCAATACAGTATATTGGCATCAAGGCAGAAGAATGGCAAGGCCTAGGTAATAGAGGGTAAGTGACTTTCCCAGAGTCACACAGCTAGGAAGTATCTGGGATCAGATTGAAACACAGGACCTCCCATCTCTAGACCTGGCTTTCAGTTCTAGATGCCCTACCTACTTTTGTTTTGAGTGCCTCAATTTTCTTAAAAGATTCCTGTCCCTTTCAATTTTTAAATGCTATTTAACTATTCTTGATCGATATTGTTATATAGAATGTTTTTAATAACAGGAAAGTAATAATGTTATTGTTTTCTCCAGAGTGATTTTCTCAAGGACTTGTTAATGTTGCCCCATTGATGCTAAACAACTGTAAAGATGATAACAAGATTAAAATGATTTGTCTCCTGCCATAGCTTCATAAATATGTTTAGTTTCATTTTATTGGTAGAGAATTGAGAAACAAGTTTAATTTATATTTTGCATGTCACTGGAGTCAATTCAACTAGACTTCATCTCCAGGAACTTAAATCCAAATTGTGCATTTTGACATAAGGCATTTTTCCCTAGAACTATGTAAAATGTCATTTCTCTATAAGTTAAGAATAACAGAGCAGTATACAATAGTTTCCTGCTAGTTAAATTTGATCATTAAATGAATATTGCATCAAATACTATGTTCATGACAGAAACAAAAAATGCATGCTATCTAAATATCTGAGAAAATCTTTGCTTGTGGGACAAAATTTTGAGTTTAATGAGAAACCATTCCAGAAGCCCTACTTGTCTCTTCCTATTACAATGACTGCATATTCATAGTAAAAATCTGCATGTTTAGATGCAGCAGCATCAGACACTAACCAATGCAAAGGAAGATGTTTTTATTACTAAAAAGATGCTTTTATTACTAATTACTCCCCTCTACATTGTTACTGCAGATTTTCTCATATTTGTATAGCTCACTGCTCATTCCCACATCCCTAGAATGAGGATGATTAAATGCACATTTAAAAAAAAAAAACTCTCTCTGAGCCCAGGAAATAGGAATCGGATCTTACCTTTTGTTTTGCAGATGAAGATGCAAGCTTGAAGAGGGTCTGAACTGTGAGAGAAAGAATAAGTTCCTTCTGAATAAATTATTCAGGCTCCAGCAATTGCCTAGCTTTAAAATGTGAACCTTTGAAAATGACTGAGAATATTAAAATACCTAATTAAAATCCCTACAGATCAAGTTGATATTATCCTGAAAGGACTGCCAGAAGCAGCAGGAACAAGGATGAGTGGCATGCAAGTGGACAGCCAGACATGCTTCCCCTGATTCCCATCCCTTGCAGACACAGAGCTATCCTCAGACACACTTACCTTGAAGCTTTATGTGGAAGGACAAGTCATTCTCATTCCACAAGGCACTTTTATAGGATCAAATATGGAAAATATGTAGCCTCCTCCTCTTTCTTGAGTCAAAACATTGTTGGCAAAACTTTTTTTTGGCAATCTAGTCTCCTAGCATAATTCTCATTCATATTAAAGATGTTTGGATATAATTAGAAATATTTTATCCCATACTGAGTAAGTATGTGAATCAATCTCCTATAAATAATTCAGGAAGGGAGCAATCTGAAAGTGATCTGAGAGAGTATGTAATTATAATGTAGGTGTTGTCTAAGAGAGAGCTTGGTCAAGGATTAAGATCTCCGAATTTTGTTGCCTGCTCTACTCAACTCATTGTGTTCTTTTTCAGACTTCAAAACTTCTAAATAATTGCAAATATATTTTGGGGGAAAGTTTGTATTTTTGATTGGCAAAAGTATATTACTTTTTTACATAAAGGTAGAAACTTTATACAAATGAGTTTGCTTATTTATAAGATGCTTAGACATCTAAGTGAAAAAAAATCAAGATAGATCTCATTTCTTTCATCTCTTACCCATGAACCTGTCCCCCTGCCTCTTTTCAAAATTGTTTAACCCTGTTATCTAATCATTTTATTCCCATTTGCCAGCTTTCTTTAGAGTTGTCTTTGATGGCTGCAATGTTCTCCTAGTAAGGTCACCAACTATCTATTTTCCATCAACCAAGTAGCTTTTAAAAAATCTGACTTCTGTAAGCCTCGAGTTAGAAATTTCTGTTTGATATTTCTTTGTTGAAGTATGCAACATTCATGACCCTCCCTCCCTTCTCCTAGCACCAAATAATGTTTGCTCTCTTTTATTGGTATTATATATATATATATATATATATATTTACTATTGGTATTGGGGTTTGGTACTTTCACTAAGTACTAAATATGTAATATTTATTTTTTATGTTCTATGTAATTTATAGGTATATTGAACTTTTAAAGTGTTTTGTCACATTGTTTATATATTGATTATAACTGTTCATTTTAGTATTGTTTGCCTGAAGTAGGGATATCTATTTCATCAATCTACTTGTTTAGAATGGAACACTCATTTAACTGCTTGATACAGTATTCTATCTTTTGGTGGATAATGAGGAATGGGAGATGATAAATATGCCTCATTTGGCTTGAAACATCATATTCGACCCAATTTTTCTGTAAACCTCCAAGATTACTAAACTCACTTTATACCATGCTAACAGATGACACAAAAACATGCATCTTAAAGTAAATAATTATCATTTTCATATAAATAATAATTGAAATATTATATGAAATTTGAAATGATTATCAAAGGAGTAAGGATCTATTCCAAAACTCATAGTCAGGCATGGGAAAGGGCATGGTATATATAATATCTAGCATTTATACAATGCTTTAAGGTTTACAAAATGCTTTCCAAATACTATCCAATTTTATTCTCATAAAAACCCTGGGTGTAGATGCTATTATTATCATTCCCATTTTACAAATGAGAAAATTGAGATTAAGTGACTTATCTAAGATTTCCCAGTTAGGAAGTGTCTGAAGTAAGATATGAACTCAGGCCCAGGTCCTGGGACCAGGACTTCTTCAGGTCCAGGAACCAGGTTTATATCTCTTGAGTTGCTGAACAGAAGGTGGTTTGGGGGAGGAGATGGAGAGTGGAGTTCAGACAGTATCTGAATCCCTCCAAAAGGCATCATTTGCTTTTTTCTTCCATCTCTACCACAAGTAGAGATGAAAGTACCTCTTTCAACTTCCCTTGTCTTATAATAATAACTATTAATTAGGCTGTTTTGCTGCTGTACTCCCCCTTCTATATCAGGGACTATCATTATTTCTTCCTCTCAAAATTCCCCTTTTTTAATAAAGTCTCCACACACCAATGATAGTTGATGCTTCATGATACAATCACCCTGTGTTTAGGCACAGAGTCTCATAAGAAATGAAATCCTAGGAAATACAAGCAGGCCTGTTCTTTATAGGAAATCTTCACCTATGGCATCTGAAATTAGATTCTTAGGAACATTGGTTGCAAATGTAAGTCATAGAATCTTAGAGATGGAAAAGAAAGTAGAGATTATCCTACTAGTCCATCTACAGAGAGTAAAAATGACTGCCAAGGTCACATAGTGAATTATTAACAGTCACCAGCTTTAACAGTGTGATCTTTCCTTTCTCCATTCCTTATAGCACCTGAGAGTTTAGAAACTGTCTTTTTTTCACTGTCTTGTTCAGAAGTCAATTGTAATATTAACCTACTTTCCGTAAGAAATAAGTACTTCCATCATAAAAACTTAGTCTAATGAAAATACTTATTCCTTACAGAAAGCAGGTTAACATTATATTTGTTTCTATCTTAAGTATTTCCTAAATGGTACCAGTTAAAACCAAATTCCTCTTTCCTTTTATATTTGGAAATGGAAAAGTTCTACTTAGTTCACTTCTTCCACTCCCTAGTCCTGTAGCTCTACTGAATGCAATTTAAAATTCTTTTCTCTTAAAATATCACCATTTGGGGCAGCTGGGTAGCTCAGTGGATTGAGAGTCAGGCCTAGAGACGGGAGGTCCTAGGTTCAAATCTGGCCTCAGACACTTCCCAGCTGTGTGACCCTGGGCAAGTCACTTGACCCCCATTACCCACCCTTACCACTCTTCCACCTAGGAGCCAATACACAAAAGTTAAGGGTTTAAAAAAAAAAAGAAGAAGAAAATATCACCATTTAATTAATCACCGATTTATCTAGATCCAGGGTTCAAATAGTATTCCCATAGTACCTTATTGTGGTAAACTTTTGGTTAGTTAAACAGAGATTGGATTTTTAATAGTTGAGGTTCATCTATTAGTGTCCAACCTGCCTCATTGCCTATTTCTAAGCACTGGGAGTAGATAATCTAGGCAAAAAAGTTGGGCATGTAGCCGGCTTTTTTTATTATAACAAAATAATTTATTATCCAAATAAGAATGCCTCAGGTTTGCATACTTGATGAAAGTTATCAAGAGAAAAGAGAATCATTGTGAAGAAAGGGAATAGTTCAGTCTCTGTGTGCATATAACTAGATCTAGTTTGTTTGTAAATTGGGAGTCCTGGGCAAAGTAAGTTTATCAGCTAAATTGAATTTTGTGAGAAAAAGATGAAGAGAAGCAGAAATTTCCACTGAAGTTTCAAGTCATTTTTTCGCCCTTATTACCTTGTCATATTGGCACTAGAATGTATAGTATATTTCCTATTTAGCAGAAAAGTGAGTGTTATTGTTTATAATGATAGAATAAATAATTTCAAAAATTAAAGTCCAGTCTAGTGTATTTTCTTTGCAAAATATCCTACAATTTTTATTTTCTTAACATGAAAGGCAGGATCAACAATAATCATAGGGTAAAGTGACCAAGAATTTCACATTTTGTGTATTTCTTCAGTCACCTTGCAGCACCAGGATGGATCTATTCTTCACTTACAATCTTCGTGTGAACTTCTCGGCTCTTTACCCGAAGTTTATTGACCTGGGACTCAGCAATGTCAGCCCGTTCCTCAGCCTCCTCCAGTTCATGCTGGATCTTGCGGAATTTGGAGAGATTTGTGTTGGACTGTTCCTCCTGATGAAAGGAAGGGACTTTTCAGTAACAAAGAATACATGTTTTTGGACCTACATGGGAAAGGCCCTAATCTTGCTCTTTAAAATATCTTACTGAAAACATTACAAGTAATTTGACCAATTCTGAAGATGTTTTCTTACCTTTAGAATTTACTTCGTAATTTAAGATTTTCTTTTTTCTTTTTCTTTTCTTTTCTTTTTTTTTTTTTTATTAAACCCTTACCTTCTGTCTTAGAATCAATACTATGTACTGGTTCCAAGGCAGAAGAATGGTAAGGGCTAGGCAATGGGGGTTAATTGACTTGCCCAGGGTCACATAGATAGGAAGTGTCTGAGGCCAGATTTGAACCTAGGACCTCCAGTCTCTAGGCCTGGTTGTTTTATCATAAATATTTGCATATCAAAACACCTGAGCATCACAGAAAATAATTTACTCAAGAAACTAAGAGAAAACAAATCTTAAGCTCTATACACTATGGAACTTTCAAGGGATAACTTATGGTCATTTCTTGTGTGTAGTACCTTTATAATTAGACAATAGCAACTATATTCTGCTCTTAAATCAATGAAGAGCTATAATAGCATCAGGCATGTTATAGGATCACAAAAGTAAAACTAAAAGGAATTTCAGGAGCCGTCTAGTTCGATCCCTTCATTTTACAGATGAGGAAACTAAGGCCTAGGGAGATTAAGAGACTTGCCCATGGTTCCACAAGTTGTAAGATTCAGAGATAAAATATGAACCCAAACTCTGTGACCCCAGAATCAATGCTGTTACCCCCAATTTTTAAATATATAACAAAGATCACCTAGCTTTTTCCTGGAAAAAAGAAGCTCCATTTACTTTGGAACTTAGGAAAGAATCTTGGATAAATGGAAAGGGATTATTGAATATTATTTTATTTTTAAAGATAATAGTATTTTGAGGGATTTTTAAAAATTGCATGTTAATGTCTAGAGTTTGGGGGCATGTTCATAGGACACCAGAAATGATATAAATTTTATTAGGATTTTTAGCTCTGAGAATTATCTTTTCTCCTTTCTTGTAGACACTTACAGCCTCCTCAGCTTGTCTCTTGTAAGATTTCACTTTCGCCTGGAGTTTATCCACTAAGTCCTGAAGTCTGAGAACATTCTTACGGTCCTCTTCAGTCTGAAAAATTGTAGATAGGTAGGGAACAATTAAAGATAAATGATTGGTATCTCTTTGCTGATAACAACATTAATTTGATGCAGATACTAAAAAGCATCATAAATGTAAGACTTGAAGAGATCTTAGGGACATCAAGTCTAACCCCCCATTTAACCAAAGGGGAAACTAAAGACCAGAATTAATTGTATAAGGTCACAGAGGTAGTAAGTGACAGAGGGAAGATATGAACCTAAATCCTAACTTCAAATCTCCTATTAATCACACCTCACTTTCTTTTGCTTGTTCCAGGTAATTAACCAGGACAGATCATTCCCCTTACCTGGTAAGTGAGCTCCTTCACTCTTCTCTCATGTTTGCGTAGACTCTTCACAGTGTCAACGTTACGTTTCTGTTCACTTTCAACCTCCCCTTCAAGCTCACGAACCTAACATAAAATATTAGATTTGTATTAAGATCTTTACTATTGGTGATTACCAATTGGACAAGATGCACAGCACAAATATTTAGGATACGTACTCTGGCCTCCAGTTTCTGTATCTGCTTCTTTCCTCCCTTCAGAGCCAGCTGCTCAGCCTCATCCAGGCGGTGCTGTAAGTCCTTCACTGTTTGTTCCATGTTCTTCTTCATCCTCTCCAGGTGGGCGCTGGTGTCCTGCTCCTTCTTCAGCTCCTCAGCCATCATGGCTGCCTGGTTAGCAAAGAAAGCAATAAAACTATAAATGTTAGATAGTCATATAAATATATCAAGGAAGGAAATCAATGTGTTTTCTTCTCACATCAGTGATAGCCTTCTTGGCCTTCTCTTCTGCATTCCGGGCTTCCTGAACCATGTCTTCCATCTCACCCTGGATTTGGGAAATGTCTGTTTCCAGCTTCTTCTTGGTGTTGATCAGACTGGTATTCTGGATAAAAAAATGAAAACAAATGATCTTTGTCCTTCTTTCCCAATGACTATATGAGATCATAATCTTTGTGAGGAGATCAGGAAGGAGATCTAAACCTGTGATTTCATCAGTGTGAAGAATTTCTCAAGAGTAAAGAATTTTTCAAAATGAAACTCTCAAAACTCATGCAAATTATTAAATCAGCAGTAACTTATAATGTTGAAGCATTGTGTGGAGTTGCTGAGAAGGTGAAGTGCCTTTGCCCAGGGTCATATGATTCAGTGCCAATGTCAAGTCTTTCTGACTCCAAGGTTGGCCATCTATCCACTGTGAAATGCCACCTCCCAGAGACTACATGTCTAATTTTTTTTTATGTTGTAATGTCCAATATTATTTTTTTTTTATTTTAAACCCTTAACTTCTGTGTATTGGCTTATAGGTGGAAGAGTAGTAAGGGTAGGCAATGGGGGTCAAGTGACTTGCCCAGGGTCACACAGCTGGGAAGTGTCTGAGGCCGGATTTGAACCTAGGACCTCCCGTCTCTAGGCCTGGCTCTCAATCCACTGAGCTACCCAGCTGCCCTCTCCAATATTATTTTTACTGTTAATTCTTCAGGATTAAAGATGAATAGACATTCATTGAAAGGATTTGATTCAATTCAATAAATATTTATGTGACTAGGCCACTATGGGTATGAAAAAGATGATTAGAAGACAGGTCCTCTCATCATGGAATTTATATTCTAGTTTATATATTTTTATAGTATATAAGACAAAGCTGAATAGAATCAAGTGTAATAATTGATATACAAAATGCTACATGGTTAGAGAGGAAAAAGGGATAACATTCAGTTAAAGAAAATAGAAAGACTTAAGAAGAAGGTGGATTTGAGTAGGCTTTGAAGGATGGGTGAGATTTTGACAGGTATGAAGCAGAGGAAAGAGAAAAAAAATGATACCAAGATGTGGAGCCAATATGATTAGAAAGATGATAGTATCATTAATAAAAATGTGGAAATCATTCCCAATTAAAAGGACAGATACAAATGCTAAATCTTTTTTTAACTTTTTGCCCTATAAAAAACCCCTTAATAGAGTTCTGACAAATACAAAAATATATTTCAACAGAATCTAATATGAATTTTTCCTTTTTTGCATTTTCCCAATAGATTATTTTTGTAATTATGGTCACCTGGGTGTGTAGGAGTTGCACACGCTCACTGGCATCCAGAAGCTCTTGTTCTGCTATCTTCCTGCTCCTCTCTGTCTGTTCCAGAGTTGCCCGCAGCTCCTCAATCTCAGCCTGCAATAGGTTGGCTCTGCGCTCAACCATTGCCAGCTGCTCTTTCAGGTCCTCCTGGCCTCGGAGAGCATCATCCAGGTGGATCTGGGTGTCCTGGGTATGGCAAACAAAAACAGTTCTACCTCATGTTCTGAAGGGCTCAGCCAAAACCAGCCTTTCAGGGAGAGTGAAATGATTGGCTCCATTTACCTTAAGTATTCCTTGGGTATTTCTGTAGTTCCTTAGGGCCTCTGCAGCCATTCTGTTGGCATGGTTCAGCTGGATTTCCATTTCATTCAGATCTCCTTCCATCTTCTTCTTTATCCTGATGGCATCATTCCTGCTTCTGATCTCAGCATCCAGTGTGCTCTGCATTGACTCTACAACACGGATGTGGTTTCTTTTCAGTTGATCAATTTCTTCATCTTTTTCAGCAATTTTCCTGTCAATTTCAGACTTCACTTGATTCAACTCAAGTTGGATGCGCAGGATTTTCCCTTCTTCATGTTCAAGAGAAGCCTTCATGAAAGACAACAATAAAGTTGTTTATTTTAGTTTCCTCCAGAACTAAAGTAAAATGTTTACACTCAATCTTTCTTTAAGTCATTCATTCCATAACTACTCAACATCAAGCCTAACACAGGTCCTGAATGGATTAGTCTACAATGATCTATGTACCTCAGCTTCCTCCAAAGCAGCCTGGAGTTCACACTTTTCTTGCTCAATTTGTTTCTTTATTTTCTCCAGCTCATGGATACGTTTGCCTCCCTCAGCAATCTGCTCAGTCAGGTCAGAAATCTCCTCTATGGATGAATGGATTGCAGGATACAAAATAAATGCACATAAATCATCAGCATTTCTATATATTTCCAACACATTAGAGCAGCAAGAGGTAGAAAGAGAAACACCATTTAAAATCACCCTAAGCAATATAAAATACTTAGGAATCTATCTACCAAAACCAACACAGTAGTTATACGAAAACAACTACAAAACACTTTCCAAACAAATAAAACTAGATCTAAACAATTGGAAAACCATTGATTGCTCATGGGTAGGACGAGCTAACATAATAAAAATGACCATTCTACCCAAATTAATTTACCTATTCAGCATCATACCTATCAAACTACCAAAAAACTTCTTTACTAAATTAGGAAAAACTATAACAAAGTTCATTTGGAATAACAAAAGATCAATAATATCAAGGGAAATAATGAAAAAAAATGCGAAGGAAGGGGGCCTAGCAGTACCAGATATTAAACTATACTATAAAGCAGCAGTCATCAAAACAATATGGTACTGGCTTAGAGACAGAAGGGAGGATCAGTGGAATAGACTTGGGGTAAATGACATCAGCAAGACAGTGTATGATAAACCCAAAGAGCCCAACTTTTGGGACATGAATCCATTATTTGACAAAAACTGCTGGGAAATTTGGAAAACAATGAGTGAATGACTTGAATATAAAGAGGGAAACTATAAATAAGTTAAGTGAGCAACACAGAATAGTATACTTGTCAGATCTCTGGGAAAGGAAAGATTTTAAAACCAAGCAAGAGTTAGAGAAAATTACAAAATGTAAATTAAATGGTTTTGATTATATTAAACTAAAAGGCTTTTGTACAAACAAAAACAATGCAGCCAAAATCAGAAGGGAAACAACAAATTGGGAAAAAATCTTTATAACAAAAAACTCTGACAGGGGTCTAATTACTCAAATATACAAGGAGTTAAATCAATTGTATAAAAAATCAAGCCACTCCCCAATTGATAAATGGGCAAGAGACATGAATAGACAATTTTCAGGTAAAGAAATCAAAAGTATCAGAAAGGTGAAAAAATAGAAGAGTCTTCCAAGTCACCATAGAGCAAATGAAACAACTCACGTTGCAAGTTCTTGTTCTCTCGTTTCAGGGTTTCCAGGTGGTCTAAAGATTCCTCATAAGCATTTTTCATCTTGAATAGCTCTGTGCTGAGGGAACGAGACTCTTTCTGGGAAGCCTCCAGCTCAGCATGAGTTTCCTCATATTTCTGTTTCCATTCTGCCAAAACCTGAAGAACAAAAAGCAGTCTTCTGTAAATAGAGTAATGAAGAAAATTGAAGGACACAAAAATCATTACAAAATAGCAATGAGATACTTTATCAAAATTCCTTTGTTTTTTATCCAGAGCTGCACAGGCTGCATTTGTCCTCTCCACATCAAGCATCAGGTCCTCTACTTCATTTTGTAGTCGTTGTTTGGTCTTTTCAAGGGAAGCACATTTGGCATTCACAGCTTCTACATGTTCCTCAGCATCCTGTAGACGCTGGGCCAGCTTCTTCCTGAAGATATATGTTTCAAGAGATGAATAACTTAAATAAGAATAAAAATTATCAAAAGGAAAGTTGATAGAACTTCATTAAAATACCGGTCATTAAAGAAGGCAAGTAGAATTTGGTATAAAGTGAACATCTTGAACTTCTTGAAGGGTAGACATATATGCCTATGTATATTTATATAAATCCATTTCAACTCAGAAAGAAAATGTGTCAATGTGGATAAAAGTTCAATCTTTAAGGCAAAAAGGCCTGGGTTTGAGACCTGACTCTGACAACTATTACATGTATTATTCTGGGCAAATTACTCATCCTCTTATGGCCCCAGGTTTGTAAATTTATCCAAAAAGAAAAGCCATTGATCTGGATCAATGAGAAAAGTTTCCATATTTTGAATTCCCACACCAATGAATCATAAACCTAGAATAACAAAAACAATATTGTTCCCATAGAAAGCCTTTCAGGATTGCTGAGTTTTGTAGAACACTCCCCAAACCACCCAAAGACACACACACACCATACACCCTTTGAGAGCAATCCATGATGTATGATATATGTTACAATATACATGTACACATACATGTGTACATATGGCAAAAGGATTTTGTTATATGAGTTTCTTTCATTTGTTCCAGTGTTAGAAGTATTATTTTATTTAACCATCTATGTTCACTCAGTTCCACTCTAATGCATACTTACTTTACTTCTTTTAGAATCCATCTAGAATCTATTCAGAATTCAATTATTTCTCTCCCATTTAATATGTATAGTTTTTTATTCCTCTAAGAGATTTTTGTACATACTTGGCCTCTTCTAGTTCCTCTGTGCGCTGAATGGCATCTGTCTCATATTTGGTTCTCCATTGCGCAACCTCACTGTTGGCCTTGGACAGTGCTCTCTGCAGTTCAGCTTTGGATTCTTGTTCTTCTTCATACTGTTCCCTTAATAAGTCACAGTCATGGCGGGATGACTGAAGGGCATGGGCCAGTGCATTTTTGGCCTATGAATAAATATCTAAATTAATTTTGTGATATTATATTATATTGCCATATACATGGCAAGAAAATACTGGAAGTAATTTTTGTCATAAAGTGAGGGGAAAAGTTTTGGCATAGAAATTACCTTGGTCTCTTCTTCAAGTTGCCTTTTTAGTTCTTCAATCTGTTGTGTAAATGCTTGTTTTCCTCTTGACAACTGAGAAACTAAAGCATCTTTTTCATCCAGCTGACGTGAATATTCACCTGTAATAAACCCATGTGTACATAAACATATATATAGATGTGTACTTACACAGATGCTCAAATACACAAAAAAAGAAAATTACTAATAGTACTGAATCGAAAGACAATCTTGGAAGTTCATTTCATGTGTTTTTAAGAGTTTTGTTGGGAATTAATCTTAACAATAATTTCCTCTCCAATCTAATTGGATTACCTTGGTAGGATGATATTTTTCTGTATTGAAATCCACATATTCTTTATCAGATTTCTATATAGTACAATGGGAGCTAATATGAATTAAATTGAGTGAGAAATATAATTGCATTATATCCTTCTTCTCTAAACTCTTTATCCTTTTGAAGTGATGTGATATGCTCCAAAACATGTAAATCTGAACTAGGATAGGGCCAGATGCACTAATTTTTAATTTTCTGCAAATTAGTGGACATATGGAAATCTGTGTTTGTTCCATTTTAAGGGTTTAGACTTATATAACTTAATCCAGGGTTGAACAAAGAGAACTAATCTAAACTGAGAATCATTAGATCTATTCTGAACTGTACTCAAATCTCCAAGTGATTCAGAAGAGGTCCAGTATTTAAGCACCTTCTAGGACTAGCCCAAATCATTGTGGTATAGTTTTGTCCACTTTGAAACAGTGTTTTTTAGGTTGTCTCAGACCTTTTCAGTTGGGCTGGCAGATTGCTCTGCTTACTATTTGCAAAATCTCTGTTTTATTCACATTGACACACATTGGGGAAAGCAATTTACCAGATTCAGTTTGTAAGCGCCCCCTTTGAGTTGTCAGATCATTGATTAGTCGCTGCTGCTCCTCTTCTTTTGATTTAAGCTCACTTACTTGATCCTCCAGGGTGCGGCACATTTTTTCAAGGTTGCCCTACATGTAAAAAGGATGACACAAAAAATATAACATTTTAAAACATGATGCCAGAGTTATTTACTTACATATACGTCTATCTACTATCTATCTATCTATCTATCTATCTATCTATCTATCTATTTATCTATTTATCTACATATACCTTTAAAATAGAAACAAAGATTCCATCAGAAAAGAGTATTTCTCTTACCATCTTGAATTTTGTAAAAGGACATTTCTATAATTTTGTAATTAGTTCAAAACTTAGATTTAACAATCTATCAAAAAACATTTACAAGATACCTACTTTGTGCTAAACACCAGGGATACAGAACCAAAAATGAAATACCTGCCCTTATAGACAATAAGCACACTGATTTATTTTATTATTCAAACCTGCCTAGAAAGTTTCTTATCTTCCAAATGGCAAAGATATATAAGCAAAGACCTAAGACACATTTGAAGACCTATATTTACAGATATTTCATCACTTCTGCATATTACAATTTAGAAATCTGATTATTTACTATGATTCACAGTACCTTTGCTTTAGAAATAGTTTCTACATTGCTAGCAAGGTCATCAATCTCCATCTTCATTTCACTCTTCTCCTTCTCCAGTTTCTGTTTGACCCTCTGCAGGTTGTCGATTTGTTCCCCAAGTTCAGCCACACTATCTGCATGCTTCTTCCTCAGAGTGGCTGCTGTGGCTTCATGCTGCAGGGTGGCCTCTTCAAGGTCCCGACGCATCTTCTGGAATTCAGCCTCTCGCTTCTTGTTCATCTCAATTTGAGCTGAAGTTGCTCCACCAGCTTCTTCCAGGCGCTCACTGATCTCCTCAAGTTCCCTGGAGAGATCAGATCGCTGCTTCTCAGCTTTGGCCCGAGAGGCACGTTCTGCCTCAATTTCCTCCTCCAGTTCTTCAATTCGGGCCTGGGAATAGGAGAAAACACACCCATAAGCCCCTTTCTGTCAGTGGCTTATTCTCTGAGGACTGAAATCCAGGGTAGAGACGACTTTACCTGCAACTCCTTGATCTTCTTCTGCAATTGAACACCTAGTACTTGTTCATCTTCAATTTTGCTTTGCAGGTTGCTGATTTCAAATTCCTTCCTTTTTTTAGAAAATAAAAGGAGACATTTTCGTGTTCCTCAAAATCTATAGTTAATTTCACAAATAACTCTCCTCTACTTACTTTTTAAATTTTTCATCGAGCTGTTGTTTCTCATTTTCAAGATCCATGATTGATTCTTGGGCCAGCTTTAGGTCACCTTCCAGTTTTCTCTTTGCTCTCTCCAGGTCCATGCGAATCTTCTTTTCTTGTTCCAGGGACCCTTCAAGCTAAAAGTTCACAGTATTACAAATGAACTTCTTAGAGGAATACAATTTCTAATGAATTATCATAAAAGAATTGTATCTCTTTTGAAATTTCAGGCTTACATCATCCACTTGCTGTTCTAGTTTGATTTTAGCTTTGGTCAATGTATTGACTTTGTCCTCTTCTGCCTGCAGATCATCCAGGGTTTGCTGGTGGGCCTCTTGGAGGGCTTTCTTTTCTTTAGTGAGCTTAGCAATGGTTTCATCCAGTCCTGCCATCTCTTCTGTGAGGTTTTTCACCTTTGTGAGTGAAATTTGTTTTCATTAAATATATTATTATTCACTCAGTATTGCATTTATTCTCTATCAAATGTAAGTATATGCTTTCCTAAGACTCTTAAAATCTGTTTCATAATGGTGAGATTCATACCTTATTCTCAGTAGCATGTTTCTCCTTTTCCACTTTGGCCAGTGTCAACTCAAGATCATCAATATCTTTCTTGAGTTCTGAACATTCATCTTCCAGTTTTCTCTTCTTTGCTGTCAGTTCAGCATTGATCTCCTCCTCATCCTCAGCCCTTTCAGTCACCTCTTTGATTTTAGCTTCAAGTTGGATTTTAGTTTTAATTAGCTGGTCACATCTTTCCTCTGCATCAGCCAAACTTTCAGCTTCCTTGAATAAAAAGGAAAACCAAAACTAGCAAAGTTAAAGGAGGAAGGTCAGATAATGGAGGATCTTGAAAACAAGATAGAAGAGTTTGGATTTGATATAATAAGCAATCAAAATTCAATATATGTCATTCATTCAATCATTCAACTAATATTTATGTGGGACCTATAATATGAGAAGCAGGGGGTCAGACTTGGCCTTAGGAATAGACTCAATTCAACATGTATTTTTGAGATCCTACTATGTCCTAAGCACTATTATATGCTAAAGATACAGAAATTAAAATTTATATAACCCCTGCCTATATTCTACCAGAGATTAGGAATTAAATTTATAAATATTAATTTAATATTAGATAAATAATGGGGAAAATAACATGCCCATCTATAACATAATATATATAATTCTATAACCATCACAGAGAGAAAGAAGAGATGTTACTTACAGATTGAACTTGGAGTTGCAGATCATTTTTCTCTTTCAGCATGGATACCATTTTTTCTTCCAATTCTTTCCTTTTAGCTTCAGATTTGGCAAGTTCATCTTTAGTTTTCTGAAATTCTTCTTTCATAGTGGCCATCTCCTTTTCAGTCTCAGCACTCTTGAGTAAAGGTTTGATCTTAAAAAACAGTTTCATCCAAGGCCAATGCTTAACATTCATGAAGGCTCGAATATTGTATTGGATGCAGAAAACAGATTCTCTATTAACAAATTAATGTCCACTTAGTTAGACAGTGATGAAAAGAAACTTTACACACAAGATAACTACTTGGTCTCAATGAAACAATTTTGAAGTCGCACTCTATTTGGATTTATACCTTCTTTCCACCATCTTCTGGTACTCTACTCTTGCTAAGAAACCCCGGCACATGGCTTGAGTTCTGGTAATAAGCTGTGCTAACTTATCATCTCTCATCTCTTCCAGGAGACCCAAAAGACCAGCTTTGAAAAAAACCTGCATAGGTGAGAGATTACGGATCATTGATTTCATTCTATAGGAAGTACAAATGGGAAGGATTTGGTTAAGGGTTATTACCTTTGTATGACCAAATTTATACTGGGTATGGTCAATATCAATAGATGCCAGAAGTTTCTCTGAAGCCTTCTTGCTATCAATGTATTGTCCTTCAGGAATAGCACTTGCATTTAAAACCTTGTATCTATTGAGATAGAATAAATGTTATATAAGTGACTTTTCTGATGATTTATTGATAGTAACTAAAAATAATAAGGCCCATAAAGAAACACTGCATTCTCCCATATTACTATATCTATTCTTGGTGAAATGGAACAACTTTATTTATCAGGATAATCAACCTAGCCCCATAGCACCAGCCCAAGTCAAAGTTTTAAAACAGACACCCCCCCATTCCTTCTTTTTTTCTTCCCCAAATCCATCGTTCTCTTTCCACTATCAAGTATTGTGTGCCCTCATGATCTCTTCCTTATCATTCTGTTCTATCAAACCTGCTTTAAGGAAAGGAACTTATGGCCATTCACACTAAAGTTAGAATGACTGATAAAAATATTCATCTATTGAAAGAAGAGTCCCATATTTCCATCTCTAGTCTCAATTCCTTTCCCATTCTGTGACTTTAGACTTCCAGCTGCCTTCTGGACATTTTTTTCTTGGATATCCTCTCTGGCATTTAAGTTCCTTACAATGTTTCCTCAGCTTGGCTTTCTGGCTTCATTTCCCACAGCCCCTCTACATCAGAGATTTGCATATATCAAATACTCAACAAATATCCATTGCTTAATTGTCTAATTATATTAGTGAGTCCAGTACAGATTCTATAAAATGCTTAAAAAGCTGAACATAAATTTTTAAGCTATTTTCAAAATCATAATTTTTGTTTTTTGTTTTCATTTTTGCAATGAGCGCTAAAGAGTTCAGAAATATTTATGATATTATATTAAACTTTCAGAAGACCAACATCCTTAGGTGAGGGTTATTATAAGGACAAGATAGAACAATATCTGTATAAAATTTTGCAAACCTTAAAAGGTTTAATATTATAAACCTAAATATATATACAAATATATAACCTAAAACCTTAAAAGAAATAATATAAATTCTAGCAAAATAAATGTAGAGAGACTGACCTCTGTTTGAAGTCAGCATACAGGATTCGGCTTGGGAATCCTTTTCGGCAAATTCTGATGCCTTCTAGCACACCATTACACCTCAGCTGGTGCAGTACAAGTTCATGTTCCATAGCACCTGAAACAATTAAAATTCATGTGATTACCATATTGCAAAATAAAGAGCTTACTGTGCATTTTAATCTGAAACTCTCTTACCAGGAGTTTTGGTTTCATTAGGAATGATACATCGTACAAAATGAGGGTGAGTGCTTCGCAGGTTGGTCATCAGCTTGTTTAAATTCTCCTATGAGACCACATAAGAAGACTCATGAAAAATGTGAAAAGTACTAATACTTAACATTACTATAAAAAACCAGCATAAGAAACTATTATTGAAATGCCATATTTTTAGGTAATTTAAAAATCAATTCACAAGCATTTATTTAGCACCTACCACTGTGCTAGGTTTTAAGAATTCAAAAACAAAAATAAAATCAGACATTGCCCTCAATGAACTTACAATTATCAGGAAAGTCAACTTATATACAAGTAAGTGTAGACAAAATGAATACAAGATAATTTCCAGAAAATGCATCATGTAAGAGGTGGGACTTGAGCTGAACTTTGAAGAAAATCATCTTTCAGAAGCTGCCATTTTCCCTACAGAACAGACAGCTCTTTTACTACTGATCAGAAATACCCATACAAATTCTCAAAGAGAATTTTCAAAACTCCTTTAACACTGAATGATAATCAGCTCATAAAATTTCATTCCTTTTAGGCACTTACTTCCCCACTATCCCATTCCTCCCTCTCCCCTGCTACAAATCCATTTTTCATTCTACTAAATTTCATATCACTCTAAGAAAAGATTTGCATTTGCCAACATTGAATTCCCAGGGTTTCCTGACAACAAAGATTTCCTTACTACATGGGCTAGCTTCCAAAACACTCATATTATCTACAGGATGAGCAAAATGACCATGGATAATAAAGAATTATGGGCACAGAGGAGATGCAGGCTCCATTAAGTTTCGTTTAGGCCACCTGCTTTATATTCGATAGTTTCTATGACTTGTTTTAGATCTTGACTATGTATCACTGATTGTATAAATGAGATTGTGGAATGTAGCATGTTAGAAAGCTTTCTGAAAAAATTGGTTCCTTCCTCTAGCATAACTTGAAAGATAAAAATGATTCTAGGCAATTTAAAGTCTTTCATACTGAGGTAAAACCAAGGCGTTGTAGTGGAAAGGGTGATGGGGAGGAAAGGTGTCCCTTATTGATTAAAGTCAGACCTTATCCAAATAATTTGAGGACTAATTTTTTAAGATCTGGGATCAAATTAATACCTAGTACCGGGTCCTAGAAAACCTCAAATAGAGTTCCTGCCTTACCCTGAAAAGAGCTGATACTGTCTGGAAAGAAGAGCCCTTCTTCTTAGCACCTTTCTTGGCAGCTCCACCACTAGCCTCTGAAGAAAAAAGAAAGTATGCAATTTAGTAGTTTTAAGATAGTCATGTTCCTCGTTATTTCTTACCTTCTTTCTCACCCTTATCAAATGGATTCTTGGTCCTTCTCTGCAAAGGTAGAATTTTGCAAAAAATACACTACTAATTTAAAATATACCTTTACTAAATGAAGTGTTAAATACACTGTTAGCACAGATGTAAAATTTCAGCATGTATACTTAGGAAAGCTGTTGAAAAGAAGTGTGGCATAGTGAATTGAAGAAATCAAGAGTCAGGAGAACAAAGATTCACATCTTTCCTCTGACACATACTATTAGCCTGACCAAATCAATTAAACTTATTCCCTCAGGTAAATCTCTCCAAGGGAGTTATTAGTTACATTCACATATCAGGAACTTCTCACTGATGAAATCATTGTCCTATATCAAAAGGGGAGAAAAATGTGGAAATATTGCTTTTAAAAATTGCTGATAGAGATACTGAGAAGCAAGTATTAGTTTTTGACTTGACTAAATTGCCTGCTTCAACTGCCCAAGATTTAAAAGATGTGGGTTTGGGGGAAAAATATTTTAGAAATTTGGAGTTTGAAGGAACTTAAAATAAATACTGGTATGCCCTTGTCCAGATACCCTGAAACCTAAGGAGCTTTTTGGCACTTGCCACAGAATGTAAGTAAAGAATAGGGAAGAGTAGTGGAAATGGGGTTGAGGGGGAATCCACAATGTCCTCTTGATCTTATTAGCAGGAATTTTGCTACTAGGACCATGGAATAAAATATATCAAATGTGAGCCTACCATCTGTAGAAAATTTTATGTTTTCCTTTACCCCCTTAACACCAGGGTGATAGTAAGTGTTGGAAAAGCTCATGAATGGGTCATTAGAAAAGCACCTACCAACCATAGGCCTAAAAGAACAACTAGTTGTTCTCTATACTTCCAGAGCCAGTCGCTAAGAAGAAGTCATAGGAAAACAGGATCACTTCCAGTTTTCATTCAGTAATGATTAAGAGCTGTCTTTCAAGCATTACCTGCTTCAGCAGTCTGAGTCCCAGAAAAGAGGTAAGCTAGAGTTTTCATTGAGGATTTCTGGTACAGCCCAACCACTGTTTCATTCAGAGGGTCCTTATTCTTGTCAAGCCAGCCAGCAATATTGTAGTCCACAGTACCAGCATAATGAATCAGAGAGAAATGTGCCTCAGCTTTCCCTTTGACAACTTTGGGTTTCTGGAAGTTGCTAGACTTTCCAAGATGCTGCTCATAGAGCTTGTTCTTGAAAGAAGTGTCTGTTGCCTTGGGGAACATACACTCTTCTTCAAGGATAGAGAAGATGCCCATTGGCTGAAGGGAAGGCAGTAGATACATAATGATTATAGGGCTTATTCTGACTATAAAATTAAAATGAAATTCAAATTCTATACAGCCACAAAAATTAATGCTGGAAGAATAAACTGTGAAAGTTACCTCCAGAAAGTAAACAGAAGATAAAAGAAGATTTAATTCATAAATACATGTTGGTCTTCCCAATGATAGGGATTAGGACTCTGGTAAATGGGGTTAATTATATAGATATGAAGAACAGTAAGCTAAACATATAGGAGATTTGTGATTTCATTGTGTACAATTATATATGATCTTTTTCTTTAGATATGGAAATGTTTGTTTTATTTTGTATAATCTGGAATAAATTTTTTTTTTTAATCTTCAACCATGGGATTTTCATGACTTAAAAAAAAACCTTACCTTAGGGTCACACAGCTAGTAAGTATCTGAGGTCAGATTTGAACTTAGGACCTCCCATCTGTCTACTGAGCCACCTAGTTGTCCTGACATTTTTAAAGTCAAAAAATCCAAACATACCTTCTCTATGAGCTCAATGCAGGCAGCTAGGTCCATCCCAAAGTCAATGAAAGTCCATTCAATGCCTTCCTTCTTGTACTCCTCCTGCTCCAGCACAAACATGTGGTGGTTAAAGAATTGCTGCAATTTCTCATTGGTGAAGTTGATGCACAGCTGTTCCAGACTGTTGAACTGAATAGAGAGATTGCAGAGAGGTAAGATTTAAAGCTGGAAAGAACTTTTAGACATCCATAGTGATATACCCACATTTCATAAAAGAGGAAGCTGAGGCTCACTAAGGTATTTTGTCCAAAGCTTTGTAGTTTTAAAGTGTGCAAATCAGAATTTAAACTTATTTCTTGTGACTTCATGAAAAGTAGCACCATGTAGAAGGAATTCCATGATATTGTGAAGTGAGTATGAGAGCTGGAGTTAGAAGAAATCTGGTTTCATTTTAGATACTTATTAGCTATGTGACTATGGGCATATAGCCTAACCTCTCAGTACTGCTTTTCCTCAATGATAAAATGAGGCAATAATCTGTAATACTTACCCTCATAGTAAAGGACTAAGTGAGATGGAATATACAAGACAATTTGCAAAATGTAAAGCATGATACATGTCACCTATTATTATTTATGTTGTCTATTTTTTAAGCATGGGTATTTATTTTATATATATAACAATATAATATGTAATATGACAATAATATAATGCATATGACTTATTACAAATATGTAATAAATTATAGTAAATATCCTTATACAAGAGAAACAAATTCTCACATTAGCTATGTTCAAAAATCTATGTCTCATTCTTTTTTTCCTCTACCTCCTATTCCCTTCCCCTTCCTTAAGAAGGCAAGTAATATTATCTAGGTTGCCTATATACTTTCATATAATACATATTTCCCCATTTATAGTATTGTAAAACAAGAGACATATTGCTTACTTTAGAAAAAATTCATGGAGGAAATAAGTGAAGAATGGTATGTTTTAATTTCATTTGGACTCCATCTGTTCCTTCTATGGTGGTAGAATTCTTTTTTCATTATGAGGATAATAATAATAATTGTTATTAATAGCTTCATGCTGACTTTGAGGCCCAGATAAAGAATTATTTTCTATATGAAGCTTTTCCAGATCCCATTGACAAAAAAGGTATTTCCTCTTGGATTAATCACTTTGGAGATAGCTCAATGATTATAGTGCCAAGCCTGGAGATGGGAGGTGCTGCATATAAACTTGGCCTCAGACACTTTCTAGCTGTGTGACCCTGGGCAAATCACTTAACCCCAGTTGCTTGCCCCTTATGTCTTAGAAATGACATAGTATTAATTTTAAGACAAAAGGTAGGGATTTTTAAAAAAATCATAGCCTTTTGTTGCATTCCTAGTACTCTAAATTATAAAGTAGTTATTTAGTAAGTCAATACAATTTAAGTTATTTATTTGGTCCAAGCCTAGGATTTCATTGCCATGAGAGAGCTCCAGGTATTAGATTCCCTTCTATATTGCAAATCCCTCAATGTGTAAGAAATTTATATTTTTAAAGTGGTTGGGTTCTCTGAGAGGTTGAGTGACTAAGAATAGCTTTGAGCACAGCTCCAAGTACATACTGAATCTGTTTTCTAAGGATTAGTCTTGCTAGTTAAGTATAGGCATGTCACTAGTAGACTGAGTACACGATAATGAAAATTTTGGGGGCCTTGCTGACCAATAAAACAAAGAAAAAATTTTAAATGACTTCTCCATTGTAGTGTGTAGCCTCCTTTCATTTCTGCAGTGACTGAGGCAAAACATAAGTGTAAAAGGAGATTAGAGAGGAAAAAACAGTGAGTTTTAAACGATCAACAGATTCCTTAAGGGCAGGGGCTATTTCATGGTTTTCATTATATTGCCAGTGACTAAATAGTGCTTGGTCCATGGTAAGAAATGCTTGGTGTATTAAATTAAATGGATTTGCTACCAAGGTCTAACAGGCACATTTTCACCAGGTAGAAATAATTTTCTTTTCATCTATGTGCTAGCAAAAGTGTAAATACACATATCGATTATAGTTCTGACCTCAAAATTACTTAATTATTTCTTAGTTCTTACCTCCCTATTGATATATTTCTCCAAGATCCATTCTGGGATATCTTGTCATTTATAAGTGCACTCAGATGTTTTAAATATGTCAACCTTATCTTGAATTCAGAGTATTGAATTCTATTAAAATGCAAACCAAACCTTACTCAGCTTTCTTTTGAACATATAGGAAGTTGTAGAATATAGCATCTCTTGAAATTATTTAATCACTCTCTGTTAAAATCAAAGTTGGGAAAATCACAAGATAAGGGTATAGAGTTCCCTTAGCCAACTTGATGCTAACTCACATCAAAGATCTCAAATCCAGCAATGTCCAAGACTCCAATGAAATACTGTCTGGGCTGCTTGGTGTCCAGTTGTTGGTTGATGCGAGTGACCATCCACAGGAACATCTTTTCATACATTGCTTTAGCCAGAGCACCTACAGCATTAGTCACCTTAAAGTACAAAATTATAATTCTTGTCGTTATTGGGGAAAGTAAATGGCTGAATCACTGTAATTAATCAGGCACATACTTGCTCTACAGTCTGGCCTTTGGTGACATATTCATTGCCAACTTTCACCCTAGGATAGCACAATGCTTTAAGCAAATCTGCAGAATTGAGACTTTGGAGATAGGCGGCTTTATCAGCAACTGCAGGGGACAAAAATGAAAGAAAAAAATTTAAATATATAAACATATGTATGTATCTACAAAATATGTATATGTGTACACATATGCATATATACCAGTGAAGATTAGCTCTTATACTATGGTACTTCTCTATAATCTGAAGGGTAATATGAGATAAAATATTTATTTCAGTTATATGAATCAAGCAATTCAAAAGAAACTAGAGAATACCTTCAGTGCCATCTGGCTCAGCTTGTTCCTCTCGCTGCTTTTGCTTGAATTTCATGTTTCCGTAATGCATGACAGCCCCTGTAAGCTTGTAAATGGCCACCTTTTCATCAGCTGTGAAGCCCAGAATATCAATTGCACTCTGTCAATAGAATCAATGAGATATATGTCAGATTAAGATCTGAATGAATTTATGAGTTTATTTACTTTTTTATGGTTAACTTGATAAGGGATAGAGATATCTATATCTCTCTCTCTCTATATATATATTATATGCTACATATATGCTACATATAATATATATGTAGATAACTATATCCCAAGGTGGTATTCTTCCTTTAAACATATACAAAGAAGTAAGCTTAAGATAGTAAGATCTGAAACTTTATGTTATTTTTCTACTTTTTTAGTCATGTCCAACTCTTTGCAACCCCACTTGGAATTTTTTTGGGAAAGATACTGGAGTGTAAGCCACTTACATTTTTTTCTCCAGCTCATTTTACAGATGAGGAAACAAACAAATAGAGTTGTGACTTGCCCAGGGTCATATAGTTACTGTGTGTCTGAGGCCAGATTAGAACTCATGAACATGAGTTTTGATGACTCCAGGCCTGGAGCTCTATCTATATACCTATATCTATCTATCTATCTATCTATCTATCTATCTATCTATCTATCTATCTATCTATCTATCTATCTATCTATATGTATATATATATATGTATATATATATACCACCTAATTGCCCCATGATGCTTTATAGAATGTATAGAATAATATTAATAATAATAATAGTTATTATTATAGCTTCTTCTGCTATAGCTATGGTATAGGGTTTCAACATGACATGGAAGTGAACTGGAGTTATCAAATGCTTTATCAATAGAATATAAACTCTGGCAGTTTCTATTTAGTTAAAAATCTTTTAACACAGACCTAAACTGTCTATACAAGGAGCATGTGGTCATGTAAGTGGTTTATCATAAATAATTTAACCAATAGACGACTTTTGTGGGCATAGAAAGAACCTAATGGAACTGCAGGTTGAGCCAATATAATAAAAATGACCACATTATCTTTATTTCTTCATTATCAAAGGATTAATGATAAAATTTATCTGGAGGAATAAAAGGTCAAGAATCTGAGGAGAAGTGAGAAGGAAGAAGACCTAACACTACAAACTATTTTACAAAAGTAATCATAAAAACATTTTTGTACTGATTTAAAAGATAGAAAAAATAAATCAATAAAAAAGAGATTAGGAGCACCACAGAAACAAAAACAATAACACAGTACTCAGTAAACCCTATGACCCCCACTATTGGGTTAAGAGTTTTTATTTGTTTTGGTGAGGTTTGTTTTGAGGCTGAAAACAAGGAAGACAACAATATTCATTCTTGAACCATTTCTTGTTGTTAGAGTTGGAGAAAGACTAGTTAATTTGGTAGAATGAATCCTATCCAGTATGGAATCAGGCTCTTAAATACTTACATCCGTAGCCATCAGCTCCTCTTGGTCATTAATGCTCGCAACTGTGATCTCTCCTTGACTGATAAATGGATAATCATATGGGTTGGTGGTAATCAGAAGCATTTCTAAGAACAAGAAATAGAATTGACAGAATTATCTTTCTCATAAAAAGAATCCAACATATATACACAACTGATATAACCAGAACCACAAGAGGCAATTATAAGGATGACTGACCAATCCAAGACAACCCAAACACATTGAGATTTATGTAAGAAGATCCTCCATCTCTCTCTGTGGAAGAGACTGAATCTTAAACTAGATAGGCCTTTGGTCTAAACAAGTTTATCATTTCAGTTATTTGATTTAATGAAGGGAATTGCAAAATACTTTACCAATTAGTTCTGGTTTCTTGTTTGATGTGATCTGATAAAAAATGTGGTAGCTTCTTTCAGCCTTTAGCTGGAAAGTAACTCTTGACTTCTCCAGCAGATCTGGAGAGAAAAGTAAATTGTAATTAGTAAAAAAATAAAATTTTAAATCCTTACCCTCTGTCTTAGAATTAATACTAAGTTATTGGTTATAAGGCAAAAGAGCAGTAAGGGCTAGGCAACTGGGATTAAGTACACAGCCAGGAAATCTCTGAGGCCACATTTGAACCCAGGACCTTCTGTCTCTTAGGCATGTATTTCTATCCACTGAGCCACCAAGTTACTCAATTAGTCAAAATTTAAAAGTGAGGTACAAAACCTAATTTTTAAACAAAGATTCATAGACATACCAAATAGAAAAAATTTTGAAGGATATATTTGAAAACTACTTCAAGATTAGTAGGCTTTGATTACTTACATGTTTCAATGTCTGCTGAAGCTAGTTTCCCGGTGGTACTGAAGTGGATCCTGATGAACTTACCCTAGAAAAGAAAAAAGATAAATAAATCTTGTCTTCGTGTAGCATTAATCTCTGCATAGCTCAAAACCATTATATATGTAATCAATTCCATAAATATCCTCATACTGTAGGAAAAATTCCCATTTTTAGAAAAAAAATACCCAATTTGGAAGGTTTGTATTTAAACATAGGTAATAAATACTGTAACATTATGGAGGTTATATAGGAATCCAGGGGTAGAACCAAAAAGAAAGTTTCGTTTGTTGGTCCATATCAAGATATTAACTCCCATTGGCTTTTGCTGTTCCATCATTGGAAGTAGGAAGAACACATTTATATAACTAAGGACGATATTGAAGAAAAAGTTCCAGATCCGTATTACAGATTTCACATTTCTGGTGCTTATTAGTATTATTAGTTATTATAAGCCAAGAGACTTACAAAGCGAGATGAGTTGTCATTTCTCACAGTTTTGGCATTGCCAAAAGCTTCCAACAGGGGATTAGCACTGATGATTTGATCTTCTAGTGTCCCCTAAAAGAACAACAATACAACCATTTTCATATCAGGAACTCCACACAAACACCAAAGAGCACCAGAAAAACCTAACACTACATTGGCTTACAAGCCCACCTGCATCTTTCCGGAATCTTCTTTCTTCTTTTCCCCAGTCACTGCAATTGTTGCAAAGTACTGAATGACCCGCTTGGTGTTGACAGTCTTTCCAGCACCAGATTCTCCACTGCCAAATCCATAGAAGAGAAATGGTCAAGTTCTCAAATAACTTAAGCAATATAATTATCAACTCCCCAGCATGATGTCTACATACGTGATCAAGATTGACTGGTTCTCCCGATCTGCAAAAGAGAAAATAAAGAAATTTTAAATATACTTGATTTCTCAAAATAAAGTAACATGTTTCCTTAAAAGTAGCATGTCTCCTTTAAAAATATTACTGATGAATCAACTCTGGGAGGGTGGAGGAAAGAGAGGAGGGAGATAACATGAATCATGGAATTTGGAAAACTTGTGTAAATTTGTAATTGGAATAAAATTTTAAAAATTTAAAAAAAAAGAAAAAATTAAAAAAAAAGTAAAAACCAAATGAATAAAAATAAAAACATTACTGAATTATAGCTCACAAAGAACAGTATTGTAAACTTTTGTGGTGGTGTTTTTATAAAATGACCTTTAGAAGTAGGTAGGCAATAAGATGCATCTCTCAGCAGAGGATGTGTTTTCTTTTCATAAGGCCTATTGATTGTACCATAATCTCTGCTTCATCATGAAAAGTCTAATATCATCACTCTTTGTGAAATAAAAATGATGATGGTGAAGAATGTGGATTAATGTTTCATTCAGCCATCTACTGACATCATAGTGTTCTATAGGTACTTAAAACATTGAATCACTCACCAGTTAACATGAACTGATAGGCATTGTCAGAGATGGAAAAGATGTGGGGAGGAGCCTCCTGCCTCTTTTTGCCCCTGTAGGCAGCCACTACCTCTGGGTTATACACTGGCAGCCACTTGTAGGGATTGACAGTGACGCAGAAGAGGCCCGAGTAGGTCTGTACAAAGAAGGAATGGATAGCAATTTTAAATAATGGACAGCCCCTTTAAAGGAGAGCTTTTCAAGGTATAAATATTATAACTATATTTTGAGCTAACAGAGTAGAGAATATTTCTTAAAATCTTTATAATTCTAATAGTTTTCAGCACTGTGCCTTAATTACAGTTTAAAAACCTATAATAAATATTGCTCATTGAAATGTCCTGCTAAAAATTGAGAAGACGTTTTGAGTTCCTTTGGAACTTTGCAAGTTTTAAGCCCAAAAGGATTGATGCTGAGTTTTAGGCATTACCTTCTAATGTAAACTTATATAGTGAATGTAGCTTCTCCCTTTTACTCCTAGAAATCACAAAATTACAGAATCTCAAATTTGGAATGACCCTCAGATATCATCCAGCCCAAAACACACATGAAAGGTGCTCAGTGAAGAAAACATTGAATTTTGAATAGGAGGATCTGGGTTCAAAATTCTTTTCTTACTACGTAGGTGACTTTGGAAGAGATACTTAATCTCCATAGGCTTTGACTAGATATCCCCAAAAGTCCATTCCATCTCTAAATCCATGATCCAGTGAATAAGAATCCTTTCTATGATCATCAAATCTTAGTTCTAAAAACCTCCATTACCTCTATAACTTCATTTTTTCCATTTCACTTTTAAATGACTTCATTAGTATGTTTTTTTTATATCCAGCCTAAATTTTCCTTTTCAATACTTTTATTAATTTATTGCTTCTTATTTTGCCCTCTGGGGTCAAATGGACCAAGTTTAATCCCTTTTTTCACATGATAACCTTTCTAACACTAGAAGACAGGTCCTATGCCCTGTTGTATATCACCACTTCTGGGGCTAAATATACCCTCTTCCTTTAGCTGGTCCTTAGAACTCAAAACCCCACAAGACTTCAGATTAGGAATGTGAGTACAATAAGACTATCACTTCACTAGTTCTGGACACTATGCCTCTCTTAACACAGGTCAAGACTTCATTCGCTTTTTTTGGTTTTCATCTAAATCTATTGATCCATTTTGAGCTTATAGATGGCTAAAATGTTAGATACTTTCCAAGTTATCTGTTGTCAAGCTATTCCTATCACTTCTTGTACTTTTAAAATTGATCCATATAAGATTTTACATTTATTCCTTCTGAATTTTATCTTCTTAGATTCATTTCCAATGCTCTAGCTGTTGAAATTTTTTGGGTCTTCATTGTCAGCCAAGTTAGCTCTGTGTCATCTACAAATTTGATAAACAGGTATGCCTTTATCTGAGGCACTGAGAAACATGTGTAAACAGTGAGTTTCCTTAATTAGAAATGAATAAAAAATTCAATTGACTTCCATGTTTGATTAAATTGTCAATTAGCAGCTCCTCTTATTTTTAATTTTATTATTTATTTTATTTATTATTACCTATTCAGATCTGTAGCAAGCCAGAGGAAACTTTCTTGTCTTCAGCTAATGGAGAGGTGATGATTGGAATGAGGGTGATATTATCAGCTTCCAAAACATCATGAATAGTTATAAATTGATAGAGCATTTGGAAAAATCTGATTTGGGAATCACTGGATTTAAGTTCTATCATCAGTTAAAGATTCTTTTTTGTCCATTATTCCTTATGCTCCAGTAAAAAATGACCATACACAATTCAAATCATAGACTACTTAACTTCTTGAACTCTACAGTAGGACCTTTCCTTGAATTTTATTTACAACTTAATTTCATGAAAGAATTTGAAAGTGGACTAAAACAACATGTGTTCTAAACAACAGATATCTTGAGATACACTCACATAGATCATCCAGGCTGCATAACGCTCTTTGAGGTTATACAGGACGGCTGGCTCGTGCAAGTGAGTCATCATGGCCATGTCCTCAATCTTGTCATATTTGGGAGGGTTCATGGGAAAGATTTGATCTTCCCGCACTGTTAGTGTCTGAAAAGAAGAAAAGGCACAAATTCATATAGATTAGGAGACAGAAAAAATTGAATGTAAATTCATTGAAGTAAGATTTTTACTTACCGCTCCAGCTTCCGTTTTTACAGTCACCTTTCCTCCTTCCCGGCTTTGGATGGTGCTTTTTACAAAAGATTCCTTAGGTTCCACCACAAAGACTGATGTCTTAGCATCAAAAGGCTTGTTCTGAGCCTCAATACGTTCCTTTTCAGACTTTCGTAAGTAAGGAGCCGCTTCCCCAAAAACGGCCATTTCATTGTCTGAACTCATGGCTACAGTATGTTAGCCACAAGGCTAAATAGAAAGAAGATATATTAAATTAATCATTCATGATTTGCATGACCATACACATATTTTCATTTATGTGCCAATTTATATTTGTACTTAATATTTGCTATGTTCCTGGCTAAGGGATTATAGTCAACTATCATGGTTTAGTTACTGAAAAAATTAAGATAACTCACATTTTTGTGTTTCATAATTTATCTTTCCATATCTCCTGTGAGCAGAACTATTTATTGTTAGGGACAACTAGAGCCTCGTGCAAAGACAGAGAAATTTAGAGAATGCTAAGATTTTTTATAGTCCTTCAGCAACAAAAAAACAATTGAGCCTAGCTTCCTTCCTTGGGAGATTGTACCCTAGGTGAATTTCTTCTTGAAATGATGTCACTTTTCCCTACTTCTCATTCCTCCTAGGAAAGATCTTCCTAGCAGGATATTCAGTGTCCTTTGGTTTCCATTTCCCATGTCAACACAATCAGGAACATATTTAATGCTTCTTGCCTCAAGGGAGAAAATGGCTAGGAATGGTTTAGCCTTTGAGAAACATTTTAGTTCTTCCTGCATCTTGTTCTGACAAGTAGAGAATATTTAAACTCTCCCAGCAGAAAATATTGTGGACTGATACCTCTCCTAGAAAATTTTACTGCCCAAAACAAAAAAAATTTTTTGATTACATCTCTCCTCAACAGAGAATTCCTCTACATCCATGCTTTTTATTTTTAATTCATGATTGATCCACTGTGGGTCTTCAAATTGGATCTTCCCCCAAATGGAAGTGCTAGAAGGAACCTCAGACTTCATCTGGAAAGGGCATTGATTGAGTAAGCAGCTTATTTGGGGTCGTTTTGTCCTTCTCTAGAAATGAAAATACAAAAGGATATCCAAACTTTCCCAGGTGCATAGAGCTTCCCAATTGTTATTCTCAGGTCTTCTCTGTTCCGAATTTAGAACCAGATGACCTGCATTCAGATCTCCAGCCTGACACTTGGGACACTTAGCCATTCTGGATCTCAGTTTCTCATTTACATAATAAGAGGTTTGATTTAATTAAATGACATTAAGGTCATTTCTTATTCTAAATCTCTGATATTTTTGATAGGGTAAGTCCTCTGTTTTCCTAATACAAAAAAAATATGTTTTTGTATATCAATCTGTCCTTCCTGCTTCATTTCTATGGTTTGTCTCAGACTGCCATGATTTATAGGTATCATAGGGTTAAGATGCCCTTAGTCCCTTATACAATTTATTCTTCAAAAAACGAGCTTTCTAGTCGGGAAAAGTTGCTTCTCCTAAATTGCTACTTAAATACCTAAAATATTTTAGACAAACTATTTAAAATCTCTCAAAAACAATATTTTTTTTTGGTCTAGACCTGTGATTTCATCACTGTAGGGAGCTTTTTTTTTTTAAATCAGGGAAATCCTTCTACCAATGCAAATCAATAAGGATTCTGAAACTTTTATTTGTACAAAGTCACCTGAACACAGAGTTACACATCCATTTTATGTCAATCAGGCAGTATTTGAACTAAGATCAATTTGCTTCCAACATTCACATTTGTTTTTCAAATAATTAGGATTGCTTACATTTAGATTGCACTTCATGAATGCAAAATATTTTACATGTCTCTCTCTTTTGACCCTCAGAACAACTCTCTAAGATAAGTATTGCAGCTAGTACTATATCTCTCTTTTGTCATTGAGAAGACCTATTCAGTGAATTGACTAGCTCAATGTTAGTATTAGAACTGAAATTCAAGCACAGATTTTTTGATAAATAATGTTATCACATTCTTTCTATAACAGAATTACTTGAAACATTATAATTAATGTGTATTGTGCACTTAAAAAAAACTGCTCAATCATATCTCCATGGGAGACTCAAGATCAAAAGATTTTAGAATTTTAAAGCTAAGGGGCAGCTGGGTGGCTTGAGAGCCAGACCCAAAAGACGGGAGGTCCTGTGTTCAAATCTGGCCTCAGACACTTCCTAGCTGTGTGACCCTGGGCAAGTCACTTGACCCCCATTGCCTAGCCCTTATCACTCTTCTGCCTTAAAATCAACACACAGTATCGATTCTAAGATCGAAGGTAAGGATTTAAAAAAAAAAAAAAGAATTTTAAAGCTAAAAGGTACCTTACATATTTTCTAGTGTCTTCTTTCATTCACTGGAGTAAATAATTGAATTAAGTTTCTAAGTAGAGTCTAAAGAACAGTACTTTCCAATACAGTTTTAAGTATATTACTTACTAAGTACTGATATAAAGCAATGATGACTAAGGTATTTTAAAATTAAGTAGACTCTTCCACAAGGGAATTTTAGTATGGATCCATTCTATAGATAATATGCTGAAAAATTTATTCTTTCTTTGCCCAGATATTTTGTTCCAATTAATGACCCAAGCAGTCTACCAGAAAGAAAAGATCCACTTTCTAGTAACTTGCTTGAAGCACAACTTGGAAGACATAGTTATTAGATAAGCACTTTCTAGAAGTTTGCTAAGTTACATAAATCCCATGTGAGAGCCTCTCATATTATCCTCTGGCGATTAGTAAAACAAGATCTTACCTCTTATATTAGGGAAGAAGATGGGAAGAAGGGAAGAAGATGCAAACTTGAAACAGGGAAATGCTGTAAAATAAAGTCAAGAAAATATATTATATAGTCATAAGACTTCCTTTTTTGCATGTGTGAACTCAAAGCAACCAAGGACCCAAGAATGCCAAAATAAAACAAAAACAAAAACAAAAAAACTCTACAGACTAGACCAATAGCAACTCTATCAGTCACAGCTGAAACTGGGATGTGTGGCTGTGTGGTCCCTTTGCTTACCCTCTGTTGTAAATCCAGGTCACACTTACCTTGGAGCTTTTTAAAGCAAGACGAGTCAGATTCATTCCAAGAGCTCTTTTATAAGGATAGATATGGAAACAATGCAGCTGCCTGTCCTTTCTTAAGTCGAAAAAATTGTTTGGCAAAGCTTGTTTTGGCAATCTAGAGTCCAGGCATAATTCTCATTCATATTAAGCATGTTTGGATATAATTAGACATATTTTTCTTATTGGGTATGTGAATAAATCTTCTATGAATAATTTGAGAGGATGATATGAAAGGAGAAAGCAGGGAGGTGAGTAAAGGAGTAAATATGGGGCCAGTATCCCTAGCTTTTATCAACAATTTTGCTATTATCTTACCAGATTTCTTTAGGTATACCATTTGATCCAAATTTGCATTACATTGGCACCTTAACCATTGTGTTGGCAAGATATATTTTTAAAAATGTGTTTTTCAAGATTGATGCTTATCAGTCTGACTCCCTGCTTCCAACTTGACAAGAGTGTGCAAATTCCTTTCCCCAGATTTGTGTGTGTGTGTGCAAATATATATGTATGTATGTATATGTATGTATATAAAACCATTTCCATTTATTGCTCCTATTTTGAATGAAGCCAAATATTCTTATCCCCTCATAAGCCTTCAAAGAATTTCCCTGAACAAATTTACTCTACCCTAGTCTCCAATCCATGTTTCATTCATTCATTCTAGTTTGGAATGGTAGCACATGCCTATAATCCCCTTTACTAAGTAGAGGAGGCTAAAGCTGGTGAATCATTTGAGCTCAAGAAGTTCTTTTTTTATTTTATTTTATTTTATTATTTAATTTTTTAGACTTTTTTTGACCATGGTTACATGATTTGTATTCTTTCCCTCCTCGCCTCCTTTCCCCCTCCCATAGCCAATGAGCAATTCAACTGGGTTTTACATGTATCCATTGATCAAGATCTGTTTCCATATTGTTAATATTTGAAATAGAGTGATCATTTAGTCTACATCCCCAATCATAACCCCATCAAACCATGTGATCAAGGAAATGTTTTTCCTTCTGTGTTTCTATTCCCATAGTTCTTTCTCTAGATGTGAATAACATTCTTTCTCACAAGGCCCTCAGAATTGTTCTGTATCATTGCATTGCTGCTTGTAGAGAAGTCCATTATGTTCAATTATGCCACAGTGTATCAGTCTCTGTGTATAATGTTCTCCTGGTTCTGCTCCTTTTGCTCTGCATCACTTCCTAGATGTCATTCCAGTTCACATGGAATTTCTCCAGTTCATCATTACTTTTAGCACAATAGTATTTCATCATCAACAAATAACACAATTTGTTCAGCCATTCCTCAATTGAAGGGTATCCCCTCACTTTCCAGTTTTTTGCCACCACAAAGATTGCAGCTATAAATATTTTTGTATAGGTATTTTTCCTTATTATCTCTTTGAGGTACAGACCCAGAAATGGTATGGCTGGGTCAAAGGGCCCTTTTGGCATAGTTCCAAATTGCCTTCCAGAATGGTTGTATCAATTCACAACTCCACCAGCAGTTCATTAGTGCCCCAATTTTGCCATATCCTCTCCAATATTTATTACTTTTCTTTGCTGTCATTTTAGCCAGTCTGCCAGGCATGAGGTGGTACCTCAGAGTCATTTTGATTTTCATTTCTCTAATTATAAGAGTCTTAGAACACTTTTTCATGTGCTTATTGATAGTTTTGATTTCTTTATCTGACAACTGCCAATTCATGTCCCTTGCCCATTTATCAATTGAAGAATGGCTTGATGAGCTCAGGAGTTCTAAGCTGCAGTTCTCTAAGCCTTTTGGGTGTTGTCACTATATGGAATCAACATTGGAGAGTGGAATCACCAGGTTGCCTAAGGAGGAACGAATATTCCACTGGTCAATAATGATATCAAGACAATGATTGCTTTCTGTATTTCCAGTGTGGAAATCTCAAAACAAAATAAATCTCAAAACAAATTTCAAAACAATATGAAACAAAATAACAACCCACCACTGATATAGCTCCCATGAAGACTAATGATAAAGAGATGCTCAATAATTTGTGGAATTTATAATCAGAAGGAATCTTAATAGGTTAAGATGGCAGCAGAGTAAAAAGCAGCTGCTTAACCTCTCCTAACCAAAACATATAGGACTCCTCAAGGGGACATAAAAACAAATCCAGATGAACGAAGGGACCCCACAACAGGGCACAGCATTGAAGGTACATGGGATTGGGGCATTTCCATGCTATAAGGGGTTGAAACAGCTCTCACTAAAACATGAGCTGAGCAACCGCTCCCCCCGCCACCACCACCTACAGGGCCAAAGCCAGTGCACGAGAGTTAGAGCAAGTTTGGAGCATCCATTAAGTCCTTGACAGGTACCTGGGGTCACCAGGGCCTGTTCCTGAGAGCAGCAAGACTTAAGACCCCAAAAGGCTAAAGAACACGTGGACTTTGAACACAGACCCTGAGCGCAGGCATAGTCACAGCTGCAGATGTGAATTCTGAGCACAGGCATGGACCGTGGATGGGGACCCAGGGCAGAGGGGTGCATGACTGTGGAAGCTGAGACTGTTAAAGGAGCTTTGGGCAGAGGAACAAGCAAGGGGACAACCAGGAGGCTTGACCCTGAGAACAACTAGACTTGAGACCTCAGGAGCCCAAAGAGCACAAACAGACCCTAGGCGTGAGGATAAAGCTGAGAGGGCCCTGGGCTAACAATGGCAAGCCAGAGACAAGAACCCCAGAAGAGAAAGATCAAGAAGAAATCTTTAACACTCAACAACTTTTACACAGAAAAAATCCAGACAACAGAGCAAACAACAGAGGAGAACAAACAAGTAATCATGTCTAAACCTTCCAAAAATATGAAAACTGGTCACAAGCTATTGAAGAGTTCAAATCTGAGATTATGAGAAAGATGGTAGAGAACTGGCAAGAAAATAACAGTTTAAAAGGCAGAATTTCGCAATTAGAAAGTGAGGCTCAGAAATCAAATGAATTGATAAGCAAATTAAAAACCATAAATAACCAGCTGAAAGCCTTGAAGAACCAAACAGACCAGATTCAAAAGGAAAACCAAAAGTCTATAGCAGAAAACCAGTCTCTAAAGGCTAGAATTGGGCAATTCGAAAAAGATGCCCCCAAATCAAAAGAATTGATGAGCAAATTGGAGACCAAAATCAAACAGCTGGAAAAGAGGATAGACCAAATCAAAAAGGAAAATCAAAAGAATATAGCAGAAAACCAGTCTCTAAAGACAAGAATTGGGCAAGTAGAAGTCAATGACCTCTCAAGACAACAAGAACAAATAAAGCAAAGTCAAAATACTGATAAAATAGAAGGAACCATGAAATATCTCACTGAGAAATTGACAGATCAAGAAAACAGGTCTAGAAGAGATAATTTGAGAATCATTGGTCTTCCTGAAAAACCAGAAATTAATAGAAATTTGGACTCCATACTAAAGGAAATTATTCAGCAAAATTGCCCTGAACTTCTACAACAAGAGGGTAATATAGACATTGAAAGGATCCATAGATCACCCTCTACACTAGACCCAGAAAAGACAACTCCCAGGAATATAATAGCCAAATTCAAGAGCTTCCATGTAAAAGAAAAAATTTTACAAGAAGCCAGAAAGAGAAAATTCAGATATCAAGGATCTGGCAGCCTCCACACTAAAAGATCACAAGGCTTGTAATATGATATTCAGAAAGGTAAGAGAACTGGGTCTATAACCAAGGATCACCTACCCATCAAAACTGACTATATACTTCCAGGGGAAAGTATGGGCATTCAACAAGATAGAAGATTTCCAAGTATTTGCACAGAAAAGACCAGGACTAAATGGAAAGTTTGATATCCAAATACAAAAACCAAGAGAAACATGAAAAGGTAAATAAGAAACAGAGGAGAAAGAAAGAAAACTCTTATTTTTAAAGTTGCCTCTTTAAGGGCTTCAATAAAATCTAATTATTTGTATTCCTATATGGAGAAATGTTATGTGTAATTCTCTGTAGTGAACTCTATTCACTATTATAGTATCCACTATTATAGTAATTAGAAGAATTAGTCACAGGGAGAGGTTGGAGTACTAAATGGTCTAAGATGATAAGGGGGTGGGTGGGAAAGAGGAGGGTGAATAGTAGAGGACACCAAGAGAAACTTGAATGAATAAGAAAAATAGGATATTCTCTTACACACAAAGAGGGCATGGGAAGGGGAGGGGATGAATACTATTATAAGAAGGAGAGGAAGAGAACATTAAGAGGTAATATTTAAACCTTACTCTCAGTGGAATTAATCCTGAGAAGGAAGAGTAGCTATATCCATTGAGATATAGAACTCTATCTAACCGTACTGAGAAAGTCAGAAGGGATAAACCAAGGGGAGCAAAGGAGTGGGGAGGTAAAAAAAAAGGAGGGGAGGGGAGGAGAAGGGAAAGGGAATTCATTAGGCCTTAAAAATAAAAAGAGGGGAATAACAAGGAAGGGGGTAGAAAGGGTAGTAAATCAAGGGATGGGAAAAGGGTTACTGGTTTAAAACAAATCACTGGTTTAAAAGGAAATAGCCTAAGAAGAAGGTGTAGAACTAAGAGAGGATACCAAAATGTTGGGGAATACACAACTGATAATTATAACTCTGAATGTGAATGGGATGATTGATTATATTAAGCTAAAAAGCTTTTGTACAAACAAAAACATTGCAACCAAAATCAGAAGGGAAACAACAAATTGGGAAAAAATCTTTATAACAAAAAACTCTGACAGGGGTCTAATTACTCAAATATACAAGGAGTTAAATCAATTGTATAAAAAATCAAGCCATTCCCCAATTGATAAATGGTCAATGGACATGACTAGGCAATTTTCAGATAAAGAAATCAAGACTATCAATAAGCATGTGAGAAAGTATTCTAAATCTCTAATAATTAGAGAAATGCAAATCAAAACAACTCTGAGGTATCACCTCACACCTAGTAGATTGGCTAAAATGATAGTAGGGGAGAGTAATGAATGTTGGAGGGGATGTGGCAAAATTGGGACATTAATGCATTGCTGGTGGAGCTGTGAACTGATCCAACCATTCAGGCTGGCAATTTGGAACTATGCTCAAAGGGCTATAAAAGATTGCCTGCCCTTTGATCCAGCTATACCATTGTTGGGTCTGTACCCCAAAGAGAATCATAGATAAACAGACTTGTAAGAAAATATTTATAGCTGTGCTTTTTTGTGGTGGCAAAAAACTGGAAAAGGAGGGTATGTCCTTCAATTGGGGAATGGCTGAACAAATTGTGGTGTATGCTGGTGATGGAATACTATTGCACTCAGAGGAATAATAAACTGGAGGAGTGAACTGGAAAGACCTCCAGGAATTGATGCAGAGCAAAAGGAGCAGAGCCAGAAGAACATGGTACACAGAGACCAATACACTGTGGTAAAATCAAATGTAATGGACTTCTGTACTAGCAGCAATGCAATGACCTAGGACAATTCTGAGGGATTTATGGAAAAGAATGCTACCCACATTCAGAGAAAGAACTACAGGAATGAAAACAGAAGAAAAACAACTGCTTGAACACATGGATTGAGACGGACATGATTGGGGATGTAGACTCGAAACTACCACACCAAATGCAACTATCAATAATTTGGAAATAGGTCTTGATTAATGACACATGTTAAAACTGGGGGAAATGCGCATCAGCTATGGGGGGTGGGGAGGAGATGGGGGTGTGTGAAGGGGAAAGTAAGAACATGAATCATGTAACCATGATAACTTTTCTAAAAAATAAAAATTATTAATTAAAAAAAAAGAAGGAATCTTAATAGTTCTCTGATCTAATCCTTCTTGATTCATCCCTTTATAGAATCCTTAACAAGAGGGTAGTCATCTGGACTTTGTCTGATATAATGTTTACGAACTTACTACTTTATGAAATAGTTCATTCTATTTTCTAATTGTTATAAATTTCTTTTATTTTGTGCTGAAATCAGACTCCCTGTAAATTTTGTAATAATAGTGATAATATTAACAACAACTAACATTTAAAATTTATAGTGTGTTTCACAAATGTCATCTCATTTTATCTTCATAACAACTCTTAGACATAAGTGCTATGATTAATTCCATTTTACAGACAAAGAAACTGTGGAAACAGAGGTTGGATGACTTGAGGTTAGATTTGAACTCCAATCTTCCTTACTCTAGTTCCACACCTAGCATTTTCTTTGGCTTTCTCGAATGCTCTCCCTCCTTTACCCTGCCTTCCTTTAATTTCCAAATAAAAGTCTGTCTTTTACATCCTATTTTTGTCTTTCCTAACTTCTCTTAATTCTAGTGCCTTCTCTCTGTGAGCTATTCCTTTTCTCCTATGCATGGCTTGCTTTGTACATATTTGTCTACATGTTATTTCTTTTATTAGATTGAAAGCTACTTGAGGAAAGAAACTATCTTAGCTTTTTTTTGAATTCTCAATGCTTAGTACAATACCTAGCACACAATGGGCAATTAATTAATATTTGTTGATTGACATCCAACCTTTTCTTGAAGACTTCTAGTGAGTTGCAGCCTATCATCTTCCAAAGCAGCCCATTAAACTCTAGCACATTCCTTCTAAGTTTTCTCTCATTCAAACATCTACAATTTCTCCAACTAGAATTCATATGGCATGAATCTCCAGACTCATCACTGATTTCCCTACTTTGGAAATGTTCCAAATACTGACAATATACATCCTAAAATGTGTTGGTCAGAACTTTACACAGTTCTTCAGTTGTTCTCTAGTAAAGGCAGAATACAGAGAATCATCTCATTCACTCTGGACACCTTCATGATGAAGTCTAAAACTGACACTATATTCACTAACATCCTCCTCTGCAATTTCATCGGGATATAGAAATGACCCTATGTTCTGGTTGTGCCAGAAGAACCTAGCTTTTGGAAAATCTTATCAAGATGAAAAAGTACCTTCTTGCTAGGAAACTGAACTTCTAGGGACTGCCTTGTTAGTTACAGAAAACTCAGCACTAGAAGGCTAGCTACCTAGTGATGAATTCTTTGGATTTTTTTTGGACAATTCATTCTTTTGAAACAAACTAACTAACTAACTATATACATGTATATGTATATAGTTTCATATATATTTATATATAGTTATATATATATTTAATTAGTTATATATTTATTTATATAAATTATGTATTTATATATAAATATATATTTAATTAATTAGTTATATATATTTTATAGCCTTAGTCCTATGAAAATTCCTTTCTACCTTTGCAGTAAGGAAGGTGACCTGACAAGAAAAAGAATTAGAAGGTGGAAAGAATCACAGAAGATAGTATTTAGACCCACATTAACAAAGGTGTGGCACACATAACCTGGCATTCACTCAGAGAGGGATGCTCCAGTCCCCCTCTTCACAGCCCCTGAGGACATGTTTTGCATGTCCCACCCCTCTGTCCAGCTGCCCAATGAAAGCACTTCCTCCCTCTGCTGTCTGGGGTAATGTATAATACTCACAGGCAGCTTGAAGTTGCAGTTTGGGTATGTGATCTCAAAAAGGTTCACCAATACTAATGAACCATGTATAAATATGAATTATAACTCCATTATTATTACTATTATTACTTCAGTGTAAGACCTTTGTACAATGCCCTAAAGGTTGACTAGAGAAACTTGCAACTTGACCATTTCAGAATTGCTATTCTTGCTCTAAAAGAAACTGGAAGATATAAAGAATATTCAGCTAAGTTGAAGGGTAGTTCCCCAGAAAGATAAAAAA
>NC_058133.1:237976962-238025404 GCF_016433145.1 Gracilinanus agilis
TTGGGGATGTAGACTCGAAACTACCACACCAAATGCAACTATCAATAATTTGGAAATAGGTCTTGATTAATGACACATGTTAAAACTGGGGGAAATGCGCATCAGCTATGGGGGGTGGGGAGGAGATGGGGGTGTGTGAAGGGGAAAGTAAGAACATGAATCATGTAACCATGATAACTTTTCTAAAAAATAAAAATTATTAATTAAAAAAAAAGAAGGAATCTTAATAGTTCTCTGATCTAATCCTTCTTGATTCATCCCTTTATAGAATCCTTAACAAGAGGGTAGTCATCTGGACTTTGTCTGATATAATGTTTACGAACTTACTACTTTATGAAATAGTTCATTCTATTTTCTAATTGTTATAAATTTCTTTTATTTTGTGCTGAAATCAGACTCCCTGTAAATTTTGTAATAATAGTGATAATATTAACAACAACTAACATTTAAAATTTATAGTGTGTTTCACAAATGTCATCTCATTTTATCTTCATAACAACTCTTAGACATAAGTGCTATGATTAATTCCATTTTACAGACAAAGAAACTGTGGAAACAGAGGTTGGATGACTTGAGGTTAGATTTGAACTCCAATCTTCCTTACTCTAGTTCCACACCTAGCATTTTCTTTGGCTTTCTCGAATGCTCTCCCTCCTTTACCCTGCCTTCCTTTAATTTCCAAATAAAAGTCTGTCTTTTACATCCTATTTTTGTCTTTCCTAACTTCTCTTAATTCTAGTGCCTTCTCTCTGTGAGCTATTCCTTTTCTCCTATGCATGGCTTGCTTTGTACATATTTGTCTACATGTTATTTCTTTTATTAGATTGAAAGCTACTTGAGGAAAGAAACTATCTTAGCTTTTTTTTGAATTCTCAATGCTTAGTACAATACCTAGCACACAATGGGCAATTAATTAATATTTGTTGATTGACATCCAACCTTTTCTTGAAGACTTCTAGTGAGTTGCAGCCTATCATCTTCCAAAGCAGCCCATTAAACTCTAGCACATTCCTTCTAAGTTTTCTCTCATTCAAACATCTACAATTTCTCCAACTAGAATTCATATGGCATGAATCTCCAGACTCATCACTGATTTCCCTACTTTGGAAATGTTCCAAATACTGACAATATACATCCTAAAATGTGTTGGTCAGAACTTTACACAGTTCTTCAGTTGTTCTCTAGTAAAGGCAGAATACAGAGAATCATCTCATTCACTCTGGACACCTTCATGATGAAGTCTAAAACTGACACTATATTCACTAACATCCTCCTCTGCAATTTCATCGGGATATAGAAATGACCCTATGTTCTGGTTGTGCCAGAAGAACCTAGCTTTTGGAAAATCTTATCAAGATGAAAAAGTACCTTCTTGCTAGGAAACTGAACTTCTAGGGACTGCCTTGTTAGTTACAGAAAACTCAGCACTAGAAGGCTAGCTACCTAGTGATGAATTCTTTGGATTTTTTTTGGACAATTCATTCTTTTGAAACAAACTAACTAACTAACTATATACATGTATATGTATATAGTTTCATATATATTTATATATAGTTATATATATATTTAATTAGTTATATATTTATTTATATAAATTATGTATTTATATATAAATATATATTTAATTAATTAGTTATATATATTTTATAGCCTTAGTCCTATGAAAATTCCTTTCTACCTTTGCAGTAAGGAAGGTGACCTGACAAGAAAAAGAATTAGAAGGTGGAAAGAATCACAGAAGATAGTATTTAGACCCACATTAACAAAGGTGTGGCACACATAACCTGGCATTCACTCAGAGAGGGATGCTCCAGTCCCCCTCTTCACAGCCCCTGAGGACATGTTTTGCATGTCCCACCCCTCTGTCCAGCTGCCCAATGAAAGCACTTCCTCCCTCTGCTGTCTGGGGTAATGTATAATACTCACAGGCAGCTTGAAGTTGCAGTTTGGGTATGTGATCTCAAAAAGGTTCACCAATACTAATGAACCATGTATAAATATGAATTATAACTCCATTATTATTACTATTATTACTTCAGTGTAAGACCTTTGTACAATGCCCTAAAGGTTGACTAGAGAAACTTGCAACTTGACCATTTCAGAATTGCTATTCTTGCTCTAAAAGAAACTGGAAGATATAAAGAATATTCAGCTAAGTTGAAGGGTAGTTCCCCAGAAAGATAAAAAAGAAGTTGATTTTGTTGAGTGTCCAAAGGCTGCAAGAAATATTATGTCGTGAACTTCTTGGTCATTTCACTTTACAGTTCTTAAGAGAAGCATGAGCAAAAAGACCATCATGAAAATAACATTAGCTTATTCACCAATATCAGTGGTAGAAGATAGAAGTAAATATCTATATAAAACATAAAATCTTCCAGGGGATTATAAGTCTCAGAAGGACTGGGATTCTTTTTGTTCTTGTCTTTATATTCCTAGATTCCATAGTGCCTTGAGTATGTTAAGGATCTTAAGAAATGTTTGTTGATCTGAGGTTTTGCTTCACATCCAGCAAATCTGGCAAAGATGAAAAAATTTGGGGAAGGTCATAGAAAGACAGAAATAACAATTCATTGCTGAAATTTATTGTATGAATTGTATCTATTCATACAACCATTCAGGAAAGAAATTTGAATTTTTCAAATAAAGTGTCTAAAATATCTAAACTTTTTGATCCAGAGATTTCAGTACCAGGCATATACCCCAAATTACTTCTTAAAACACAATTAAATATTTATAAGCATCATTTTTATGGTAGAAAAGAAATAGAAGTTCATTAATTGGGGAATGGCTAAACTATTACATTAAAGAAATGGAATACTACATAAACAATGAATATAATGATTACATAAAAGCAAAGAAAAACTTATATGAACTGAAGTAGAGTGAAGTAAGTAGATCCAAGAAGACAATATACACAATGATTATGACAATATAAATGGAAAGAACAACTGACACAACAAAATTAAAAAATGATTGATGCAAAATTATAAAGGACAAGATTGTCTATAAAGAAAAGGTATGAAAGCACACATCTTCTAATTCCTTTGCAAAGGAGGAAGATACATGGGTATGGAATATTACACACATTTTAAGATTTATTTTTATACATTGATCAATTTTGCTGATTTTTTCTTCCTTTTCTTCTCTTTTAAAAAAATTGTTACATGGGATGATTCTTTGGAAGAGAGTAAAGAAGGGATATGTGGAGAATTTAAGCAATAAAATGTATTTTTAAGAAATATTTATTGAGATTGAATTGATTTGGTAGGAGGTCAATTTGATATTCAGTGACATCAATGGAAAAATGAAAAATGAAATAGAGGAGGGGCAAAGTATGATTTAGAATCAAGAAATGAAAGAGGGCAAATGTTGGTAGGCTACTCAGAAGTTTTAGGCCAGCATATAATTACTTTTTTTTTTAACTCTTGTCTTCTCTCTTAGAATTAATACAAAGTATTGGTTCCAAGGCAGAAGAATGGGAAGGGTTAGGCAATTGAAATCAAGTGGCTTACCCAGGGTCATACCGCTAGGAAGTGTTTGAGGCCATATTTAAAAGAAGGACCTCTCATCTCCAGGTCTGACTCTCTATCCACAGAGCCACCTTAGTGCCTTTATTACTTATTACTTATTATTTTTAGATTATAATTATATTATGTAATATAATTATATAACAATTATAAATTTTAATATAAATATAACAAATTATGATATAAATATAATTGTATAATAAAAATTATAATTTTTATTACTTATTATTATTATTAGAGGACAATGAAAACATATTAGACATGGATAACAAAAAAATGAACTTGGCTGTTGGGACAGAAAGTAAAAGAAGTGGGTGACATCTGAATCAGCTATCTGTGTATAATCCTCCTAACTGTGTATAATCATTCCCTATGACTAGTTAGGGAAAAAATAAAATTAAAATCAGTAGAAAGAATAAAGATGAGAAAACATCATAGAGAATTATGTCATCTCTATTTCAACCTAATTTCAAAATTCTTCACTGAAAAATTGGATAGGAAATGTGTAAAAGTAAAGACAATGTCTTTGATGATCACAATTTCTTAGTTTAACTGTGTGCACATACACTCATATATAGTGGGTAAGGAGACCATTTATTAAAATACCATATGTCAGGCACTGTGGACTGTGCTAAGGTCTGGAGACACAATTACAAACAAGCAAGACAATGCTTTACCTCAGAAAGGTTAACAATAAATTAAGGGAACTGGAAAATGGTTTGGGAGGGGACATATAGGGAAGCATGGTAAGGCAAAGAATTAGCCTCAAAGCCTTGTTTTAAACTAGATAAGGCAAAACCTCACCTATATCACCCTGGCATCCCAAGAGTGATGTCCAAAATTCCAGAGGGGGTGAAGATGAAGTTAATAACCAGTCAACATGGTGTGAAAATGGTCAGCGATTACAAGATTGGGTTGACAAAGCAGAGAGGTATGTCAATGTTAGTTCAGAATATAAAATCACCTGAAAAAGGATGGAAGAAAATTACTACTTCACAAAAATACTATTAGTGGAGGAAAGTAAGCTTAAAGGAAGTTTTTCTGGGGACTTAATCTAGATCATTCCAAAAACATTTGTGTTTCTAGATGCAATTGGGGAAGACAAGGAATAGATGTAAAGTGAAATGAACTTCTATATATTGTTACTATCAGCTACAGTAAATTACAACACTTGACCTCTGTGGGAATGGAATTTAAGAAAATAAAAGTTGAAAAGAGAAGCCAGAACTGACTTACAGAAGAAATCTATTCTGATAGTAGTGCAATTCTGAAAGTGCTCAGAGATTATCTCTCAAAAAAGAAACATTTAAACATTTAAAAAATCACATATGATATTATTTTTAAAAGGAAAATTAAAATAATTCACCAACCATGGCTCCATATGCCTACTTTCTTATATCCATAAATTCTTTTTGAGCATAACCTATGCATATAACTAAGGGATTCTATGCAATTTTAAGAAAGGAAGAGGCAGGCTTTTTGTTGATGATTCTCCATTACCACAGTCACATACTTGACTAAAATTTACAGAGAAAACAAAATCCTGCTAAGTGTAAAGGGAAATGAAGGTTAAAGGTTCTACTCCAATGAAATGCCTTCTGTGCTCATGTAATAAGGCAACTTGTCATTAAGTAGTGCTCTATGGCATAGTTTCAAGTGTCCACATTAAAGGGGTTAGGAGCAGTTAATGAAAGATCAGGAGGTCAGACTTCTTTAAGACTTTGTTTGTACTTGTAATCTATTAGGTGAATTGAACTGGTAAGTTAAAAACATGTTACCAAAATCAAAGAAATGAGTAGGGCAGCTACAGATTGTGGGAGGAAGGGAAGTGGTTGGGGAATGGCAAGAAAAAACAATATTGAGTTGATTTCATGAGATTTCTGACCCTGGAACTGAACTGAGAAACTTCAGCAATTTCCAGCTGTCCTGAATAATGAGAAGGTCTTCATTCAGGCTTCTAAGAGTATTCTGAGAGGAGACATGGTAGCTAATAGCTACTCATATCACACATATGTTCAAATTTTATAAGCTTATTTATATATTTATTTTGAGTATTAATCAGAGTTAATCAGGTTAAACAAGGGTAATGTTTGCTATTCAAATGCCTTTTCTGGTGTGACCAAAGATGGTTTGTGTAGAGTCCAAACAGAAGATGAAAATTGTGAAATCCTTCAGATGTTCCTATTTGCAGATGACTTTATATAGATGTACGGATTCCTATGAAATCTATAACCACTCAAAAGAGATAAGCTTAGTGATACCCATGGGAAAAATCAAGTAGATCAAGTCCTTATACTGCCCATATTGCTACATGTGGTTATACGAGCATCCCATTGAGTTAGTTCATCAAACAAACTACAAATAAGCAATGATCTAGGCCTAAAATTTAGAAAGAAGAAGACAGAGGACTGGATTTTATTTGGGAAATTTTTTAAAATGCTTTAAAAGTTGTGGGCTTTTTTACACAAAAGCACATTTTTTGAAAATCAATATTCTCCTGGTTATTATATGAATCACAAATAATAGAACATCATTGTTTTTAAAAATAAAAATAGAAAATTACCCAAAGGTCAATTGAGATACTCATGATAAGTAAAAATATATAACAGCATAATCAGTGGCATGACTTATATGTAAGAAATTACAGAAAGGATATCATTAATGTATATGCATGTATGATACATAATGAAATATTTGTATAGAAAAAGAACCAAACCAAGAGTAGCAAGACAGAGGGATAACAAATAGTCCAAGTCTGCACTGGTTTCTCTGAAATACTAATTAGCCCATAAAAAGACCTCTATCAGGGTGAGTAAGATTATCTATGGAAGATTTAAAAGAGGCCATGGGCAAGCATTGCATGAGATCAGAAGCTATGGATGGATTGTGATCTCTAAGATGCACTGAAATATAAGAATAAATTGCATGGGCTAAAGAATATCTACAAGTATCTGGTTTACCTAGGTAAAGGACTAAATACTGTAAAAACTAACCTTAAAAGAAGATGAGCAAGGAAAAAGAGTAAAGGGAAACAAAGAAAGGTGCCTCTATCAGAAGTGGGCTTATCTTTCAAAGGGCAAAAAGTAGAAGAATATTTGATGAATTTCTTTAAAGGGCATTGAATTTAAACTTATACTATCATATCCAGGAAAAAGAATAGAACCACAATAGGATTCGGTGCAAAACATTTTCTAAAAATCTGTACAATGGAGTTTATGAGATGTTTTGATAATGGAAGATGACTGTGAAAGGCCAGTTTTCGTAGGACAGGAAACTCAGGGGCATGGGGGCATTGGCATAGTTGAATGAGCACGGCCAGAGATTCAGATGGCATTCACAGAGGCTGTCCTAGTGCCATCAGCTGATTTCTTTATTTATACCTTTTCTTTTCTTATGGTTACATACAGGGTTGGTATGGATATTCCATAATCAACATACATCATTTCTTGGAGATAGTGGACAAGTCATATACCAATCTTGTTACCAACAACCTTTTCACTAACAACTTTGTTATTAACAACTTTTTCAAGGTGTGTTTACTTGTCTCCTTGGCTCTGGGGTGGAGAAAGCAGTCCAGTCAATGGAATGGGATGTACCAGCCTTTGAGGACAATTTCTCCATTTATCATCCATTGTTAACTACCAAATCAGGGATTGGGGAGGGGGGAAACTTGGCCTGCCTTTGCAGACACCTGTGTATCTAAGTTGGGGTTTTAAAATCTTTAACATTAACTCACTTCTCACTGGTTTGTTATAGGGAGACTCCAAGGGAATTTCTGTATTATAACATATAAGGGTGGGATTTATTTAGGGGTTTACTTAGGGGTTTGTGAGAGGTCTGTGGATAGACCTGCCAATAGCCTGTCTTTTTCTGTGTTTCCCTGCGGCTGAGTAAGGATACTGATTACAATAATATCAGTAAAAGGGAATGTTAGTAAGAAAAGAGGCATATGGGGAAAACTGAGGAGAATAACCATCCTTCTGGCACCAGCCATGCGGGTTTCAGAACTAGTGATGAACTCTGCTAAATGTGACGAGCTTGATGGCTTCCCACAGATGACCTTATAGTCATTTTAATAGTCAATAGTAATAAATTAATACAATTAATACAATGACATTCATAGCAAGAATTAAGTCAGATTTCAACTGAAAGACTAATAGCATGCATTAAACACTTACTATTGTAAAACTATACTAGCCCTGCCTTTGACAAAATACAGCATCCATTCCTATTGAAAACATTGAAAAGTATAGGAATAGTAGGACTCTTCCTAAAAATAATAAACAGTATATACCTAAAACCATCAACAGGCATTCTATGCAATGGGGATAAATTAGAAGCCTTCCCAATAAGATCAGGAGTGAAACAAGAATGCCCATTATCACCTCTATTATTCAACATAGTAATAGAAACACTAGCAATAGCAATTAGAGAAGAAAAAGAAATTGAAAGTATCAAAATAGGCAATGAGGAGACTAAGCTATCACTCTTTGCAGATGATATGATGGTCTACTTAAAAAATCCTAGAGAATCAACTAAGAAGCTGGTAGAAATAATCAACAACTTTAGCAAAGTTGCAGGATACAAAATAAATGCACATAAATCATCAGCATTTCTATATATTTCCAACACATTAGAGCAGCAAGAGGTAGAAAGAGAAACACCATTTAAAATCACCCTAGACGATATAAAATAGTTGGGAATCTTTCTACCAAAACAAACACAGCAATTATATATATGAAAACAACTACAAAACACTTTCCAAACAAATAAAACTGGATCTCAACAACTGGAAAACCATTAATTGTTCATGGGTAGGATGAGCTAACATAATAAAAATGAACATTCTACCCAAATTAATTTACCTATTTAGCACCATACCTATCAAATTACCAAAAAACTTCTTTACTGAATTAGGAAAAACTATAACAAAGTTCATTTGGAATAACAAAAGATCAATAATATCAAAAGAAATAATGAAAAAAAATGTGAAGGAAGGAGGCCTAGCAGTACCAAATATTAAACTATACTATAAAGCAGCAGTCATCAAAACAATATGGTACTGGCTAAGAGAAAGAAGGGAGGATCAGTGGAATAGACTTGAGGTTAATGATGTCAGCAAGACAGTGTATGATAAACCCAAAGAGCCCAACTTTTGGGACATGAATCCACTATTTGACAAAAACTGCTGGGAAATTTGGAAAACAATATGGGAGAGATTAGGTTTAGATCAACATCTCACACCCTACACCAAGATAAATTCAGAATGGGTGAATGGCCTGAATATAAAGAGGGAAACTATAAATAAGTTAAGTGAACACAAAATAGTATACCTGTCAAATCTCTGGGAAAGGAAAGATTTTAAAACCAAGCAAGAGTTAGAGAAAATTACAAAATGCAAAGTAAATGGTTTTGATTATATTAAGCTAAAAAGCTTTTGTACAAACAAAAATAATGTAGTCAAAATCATAAGGGAAACAACAAATTGGGAAAAATTCTTTATAACAAAAAACTCTGACAGGGGTCTAATTACTCAAATATACAAGGAGTTAAATCAATTGTATAAAAAATCAAGCCATTCCCCAATTGATAAATGGGCAAGAGACATGAATAGGCAATTTTCAGGTAAAGAAATCCAAAGTATCAATAAGCACATGAGAAAGTGTTCTAAATCTCTAATAATTAGAGAAATGCAAATCAAAACAGCTCTAAGGTATCACCTCACACCTAGCAGATTGGCTAAAATGAAAGAAGGGGAGAGTAATGAATGCTGGAGGGGATGTGGCAAAATTGGGACATTAATGCATTGCTGGTGGAGCTCTGAACTGATCCAACCATTCTGGCTGGCAATTTGGAACTATGCTCAAAGGGCTATAAAAGATTGCCTGCCCTTTGATCCAGCTATACCATTGTTGGGTCTGTACCCCAAAGAGAATCATAGATAAACAGACTTGTACGAAAATATTTACAGCTGTGCTTTTTGTAGTGGCAAAGAACTGGAAAAGGAGGGTATGTCCTTCAATTGGGGAATGGCTGAACAAACTGTGGTATATGCTGGTGATGGAATACTATTGTGCTAAAAGAAATAATAAACTGGAGGCGTTCCAGGTGAACTGGAAAGACCTCCAGGAACTGACGCAGAGTGAAAGGAGCAGAGCCAGAAGAACACTGTACACAGAGACTGATATACTGTGGTAAAATCGAATGTAATGGACTTCTGTACTAGCAGCAATGCAATGACACAAAATAGCTCTGAAGGATTTATGGTAAAGAACACTACCCACATTCAGAGGAAGATCTGCAGGAGAGGAAACATAGAAGATAAACAATTGCTTGAATGCATGGGCTGAGGAGGACATGATTGGGGATGTGGACTCGAAGCTACCACACCAATGCAACTAACAACAATATTGAGGCCCTGAACAAGGACACATGTTACAACCAGTGGAAATGTGCATCGGCCATGGGTGGGGGAAAAGCGGGGGATGAAGGGGAAAGTAGGGGTATAAAGTATGTAAACAGGTTAAAAATGAATATTAATAAATGTTTAAAATTAAAAAAAAACTATACTAGGCCTGGGAATACAGATGAAAAGCAAAACCAACCTTTCCATCTAAAGAATTATGTATTCATTTCATTATATATGTATTTTTAAAATTTGCTTGTGAAAATGACTTGAGTTGAGAAAAAAATGTAAATGCATCTGCCCATAATTCTAAAGGCCATTTTTATTTTGCTTTTATTTATCTAGGCACAAAAAATTATCAAAATCCTATCCATGTGAAAGGAATTTTCATGCCAGAAAGTTCTCCACAATGGTAAAATTACAAATAAAATCCTATAAATAAAACCATGGGATAATAACATTAATATCAATTACTAGCCTTGCATTTAATTAATATTACATAAAGCACTTCAATCCCTTCACAGATATTTTTAGATAGGAATTCAATCTTTTTAACTCTCTTGTCAGGCATGGTTTTTTCCCAAAGAGTTTAAGAAGGTTATTTTTTTCCCTACTGGTCTATTTTTAGACACAAACCAATTACCAAGATAATCAAGGGATCATAAGTAGTTTCCTTACATAAAATCCCATCCTTTGAAAGATAACATTCTTGTGGCATATCATAATCTCTAAAAATAAAAATTGAGATGGATGAAAATGACAACAGATCAATTCGAATAGACTACAGCATATCTACTACAAGCATGATTTTTGCACAAATAAGATAGAAAATTATTAATACAATTTTTAACAGAGCAGGAGATAGACTAAGAGTAACAAATGAAGGATAATAAGTAGTCAGTTCAAGTCTGCAGTGTAAAATATTAATATGCCTAGAGGAAGGTCTCCAGCATATTGGGTTTTGCTTAACTCTTCTATTTTTTTTTTTTAATAAGGAAGGGTTCCATGGAGCTAGAAGGGATCTTAGAGTGAGAGAGAGAAAATTCAAACCTAGATTTCTTGTCTTTGAATCCAGTTCCACTACATCATTCTGCTTCTTTCAAATTCCATTATTATATCTTATTTATTTCCTATCAACCAAAATGTTTTGTTCTTATTTTGCCTAAGAGAAAGAGACCTTACACCATTAAAGGAGATAAACTTGTTCATAGCTATTATCTTAAACTGATCATTTTCAAGAGACTTTCATATGATCTCAATTGAGGCGCCATTACTTCAAAACTGTTTTATTTTCTAGTCTACTTTATTCCATGTCAGGCAATTAGCTCAAGTGATGACAAAAAAAGCAAAAACAAGGCTGTGTTCCAAGGATAGGAGATATTTTTAGATCCTGAGGAAGAAACTTTTTTTTTTTATCTGAAGTAAAGGATGTCAATGCCATTCAAAGCCCCAGAAATGCAAAGGAGCAAATACCTGGCACAGCTTGAGAAGCATACTTCTAATGTAATGTGAACCAAATGTCAGAGTGGCTGTGTAGTCAAATGCTATGCATATTCAAGTCATTCTTCTGAGCTACATGAAAAGTTAGAGGACAAATCTAAGGATGAAGGTTCTTGTTTTTGTATTTCTTTTGCCTTGCTTTCCTTGCAGTTCTGGATTGCATTCAGATTATTTGATTCCTATGTCATGTCCCTTCAGTGAGAAAGGATAAATAAAAAAAGCTTAAAGCCATAAGTTATTATGTCATTTTGTAAAAATGATGTTGGCTGGCAAATATTGAACAAAAGACAAAGATTTGTATATAGAAATAGTTGGGTGAAGAGCATTGAAATTCAACTTGAAGGGACCTTATGCATCATCTCATCTGGTATCCCTGTTTTACAAATAAAGGAAATTGAGAGCCGGAGATATTAAGTAACTTGTCCAAGGGTCAACAATAGCAAAGTACATGTAATAATTACACACATATATAGCAACAAATACTGATTTATTGCTACTGGAAAATTTTTTAAACCATCTAGATTTTGATAAGTAAATTAAATTTCAAAAGCATTATAAATATTTTTACTTAAAATACAATCATGAAACATCTATCTATAAAGTACTACATGAGCAAAAATTGAAAATAACTCTTGAAAATTCATGAATAGAATTTTCCAAATTTTTAGACCTTTACCTTCAATTTTAGAATCAATATTAAGTATTGGAACCAAGGCAGAAGAGTGGTAACTGGGGCAAGTCACTTGCCCAGGGTCACGCACCTTGGAAACTGTCTGAGACCATATTTGAACCCAGGACTTACTGTTTCCAGGGCTGATTCACATCCACTGACCTACCTTGCTGCTCTATATTTTTTCTTTTTAAATTCTGAGTTCCAAATTGTCTCTTTGCCTCCCACCTTTCCTTCTCTCATTGAAAAGACAAGCAAAAGTATGTCAATTATACATGCGAAATCCTGCAAAATATATTTCCATATTAGTCTATCACAAAAAAAGGAAAAACAGAAACGCAAGCAAGAAAATTATACTACAGTTTTCACTCAGAGTTCATAAGTTCTCTCTCTTTTGAAGTGGGGAGTATTTTTTCAACATGAATCATTTGGAATTGTCTTAGATCATTGTGTTGATCAAAGTTGCCAAGTCTTATACAGTTGATCATCATTATAATATTGCTTTTATTGTGCATAATGATCTCCTGGTTCTTCTCACTTTGCTTTGCATCAATTCATATAGGTCTTGCTGTGTTTCATTTTTTTTCTAAAACCATTCTCCTGATCATTTATTATACAGTTCAATAGTGTTCTATCACAATCATGTTGCAACTAATTCAGCCATTCCCAAATTGATTAGCACCCCTCTAGCACTGGGTTTTACATGTATCAAGACCTATTTCCATATTATTGATATTTGCACTAGGGTGATCATTTAGAATCTATATTCCCAGTCATATCCCCAACAACCCATGTAATCAAGCAGTTGTTTTTTCTGTGTTTCTACTCCCACACTTCTTCCTCTGAATGTGGATAGTGCTCTTTCTCATAAGTCCCTCAGTGTTGTCCCGGATCATTGCATTGCTTCTAGTAGAGAAGTCCATTACATTCCATTTTACCATAGTGTATCAGTCTCTGTATATAGGTTTCTCCTTGTTCTGCTCCTTTCACTCTGCATCAATTCCTGGAGGTCATTCCAGTTCACATGGAATTCCTCCAGTTCATTATTCTTTTGAGCACAATAGTTTTCCATCAACAATAGATACAATTTTTTCAGCCATTCCCCAATTGAAGGGCATCCCTTCATTTTCCAATTTTTTGCCACAACAAAGAGTGCAGCTATAAATATTTTTATACAAGTCTTTTTCCTTATTATCTCTTTGTGGTATAAACCCAGCAGTGGTATGGCTGGATCAAAGGGCAGGAAGTCTTTTAATGCCCTTTGGGCATAGTTCCAAATTGCCATTCAGAATGGTTGGATCAATTCACAATTCCACCAGCAATGCATTAATGTCCCAATTTAGCACATCTCTTGCAACATTTATTACTTTCCTTTGCTGTCATTTAAGCCAGTCTACCAGGCATGGGGTGGTACCTCAGAGTACTTTTGATTTTCATTTCTCTAATTATAAGAGACTTGGAACACTTTTCCATGGGCTATTGATAGTTTTTATTTCTTTATCTAAAAATTTGGGCACAGCTTTATAGCACTTTGGGGCATAGTTCCGATCTCTTCTCCTGAATGATTGAACCAATTCACAAATCCACCAATAGTCATTTTCCCTCGTCCTCTCCAGCATTCACTTATGATATGTATGAGGTGGTACCTCAGAGTTGCTTTAATTTGCATTTCTTTAATCAATAGAAATTTAGAGCATTCTTTTGTCTGTCTGACTCTAAATAACTTTGATTTCTTCTTTTGAAAACTGCCTATTCATATCTTCTGACCATTTGTCAGTTGGGGAATGGCTCTTATTTTTATAAATTTGACTCAGTTCTATACTTCATATGTTTTAAAATGAGGTTTTTATCAAAGAAACTTGGAAAAAATGTGTTTCTTCATTGTCTAATGGTACTTTTAAACACAATGTAGTTTTCCTAATTATTTCTTTAAATTAGGTCTATTTTTTACTTCTTGCTTTGTTTGAGATTACAATTACTACTCCTGCCTTTACTTTAACTAAAGCATAATATGTCCTGCTCTAGCCTTTTATTTCAATTCTGTGTATGTGTATGTGTGAGTGTTTCTGTTTCGTGTGTCTCCTGTAAACAACACAATGTTGCATTCTGATTTCTAATGCATTCTGCTTCATTTTTTTGACTGAGCTAATTCCATTCACATTCACAGTTATGATTTGTATATTTTATTCCATCCTATTTTCTTGTTTATCCTTCTTTTTATCCTGTCCCTTCTCAAAATTCTATTTTGCTTCTCATCACTGCTTCCTTTAATCTACTTTCCCTTTTGTCAGTACCTCCCGTATTCCTTATCTCCCTTCCCTTCCGTTACTGTATTGGGTAAGATAAAGTTCTATTCCCAACTGAGTATCTTCCCTCTGAACCAATTCCAATGGAAGTGAGGTTTAAGAATTACCTCACTCCACCTTATTTTCCCCTTCACTATTATCTCTCTTTTATATGAAATGATTTTCTTCCATTCTAGCTGTCCTTTCTAATCCCAGTTTTTTTAGATCATCCCAATATTACTGATTAATGTTTATGTCCTCTATTTATGTAGACTCTTTTTAACTGCACTGATGATAGTTACATGTATTGTCTTCTTATATAGAAATGTAAACAGTTTAAAGTTATTGAGTACCTTTGAATTTTCTTTCATGTTTACTTTTTATGCTTCTCTTGAGTCTTGGGTTTGAATGTCATATTTTAAATTCAGCTCTGGTCTTTTCATCAGGATTACTTAAAAGTTCACTATTTCATTAAATATCCATTTTCCCCCTGAAGGATTATATTCAAATTTGCTGAGTAGATTATTGTTGAATGTAATCCCAGCTCCTTTTCCTTGTAAAATATCATATTCCAAACCCTTTGCTACATTACTTAGGTCCTGCTAAAACCTTACATGATCCTGTCTGTGACTCTATGATATTTAGGTTTCTGGCTGCTTGCATTATTTTCTCCTTGACTTGGGATTTCTAGAATTTAGCTATAATATTCCTGGGTGTTTTCATTTTGGGATCTTATTCAGGAGATGATCAGTGGATTATTTTGATACTTGTTTTACTCTCTGGTTTTAAAATATCAGGACAGCTTTCCTTTATAATTTCTAGAAATATGTTGCCTAGGCTCTTATTTAATCATAGCTTTCAAAAAATTCAATATACATAAGTTCTCTCTCCTCAATCTATTTTCCAGGTCAGTTCTTTTTCGAATGAAATAGTTCATGTTTCTTTTTTTTTTCATTCTTTTAATGTTAATGTTTACTGAAATCTCAAGGAGTCATTAGCTTCCAATTCTTAATTTTAAGAAATTATTTTCAGTGAGCTTTCTACTTTTTTTTTAGATATTATTTTTCTCAGTATTTTTGTGCCTCTTTTGTCAGGCTGTTAATTCTCTTTTCATAATTTTCTCACATCACTCTCATTCCTTTTCCCATTTTTTCCTCTACCACTTTTACATCTTTCTTTAATTCTTCCAGGAATTCTTGTTGACTCAGGTCTAATTAGCATTTTTCTTTGAGGCTTTTCTTGTAGTATTACTCACATTGCTGTCTTCCAAGTTTAAGTCTTGATCTCTGACACTATAGTTGTCATTTTTTATTGTCAAGTTCTTTTTTTTGGTTGTTTGCTTGTTTTCCAGCCTACTTCTTGACTTTGAACTTTATGTTAAAGTTGGGCTCCTCTCACCTGGTCTAAGCCTCAGGCTTTTTTGTGTTACTATTTTCAGAGCTAGTTTTGGAGGCCTGCAAATTATTAGTGCTTCCATAGTGGTATGATCCAGGTACAGGTATGATCACTGCCCTCTTGGTCTGTACTCTGGTCTTTACCCAAGAAGAGGTCCTGATTCCCTGACATCACAAGTACTAGTGCTCTTCTTGGCCTTGGAACTGTGACAAGGGTCCCTGGTGTCAAGACCACAAATACTCCTCCACACCCTAGAACTGCAACCCAGTTGCCAAACAGCACCACATCCTGAACATAGTGCCAGCAAAGGGTCACCTGTAATCTTTTTCTGACCAGCAGTCTAACTTCCTTACTGTCTCTGACTTGAGAGCCCCATTGCAGCTTCTTCCAAGACCCACCACTGGTGTTGCTACTATCCTTAGGACTGGCTTCCCATCCCATTGTCACAGATCTCTCTTATCAACCTCCCAAATTGTCTAAGGCTGGGAAAATTCTGACCATATGTTGGCTCTGTCTCTCAAAAATTTTACTTAAAGAGTTATTTTAAAATTGTTCAGAGAGGAATCTTGGTAGAGTTCATCTGGGCTGCTGATTAAATTTACATTTACATTTACATTTATATTTACCTAACAAATGCCCTTTTAATGAATGAGGCAAAATTTAGGGCACTAGAAATGGTTAAGCAATATTATATCACTGTTAACAGACAGAAATCAAGATGAGAACTTGAGAAAAGGTTAAGATATTTTCTTGGTATTTCCCACAAGCTTTAGGGAGATAGGTACCACTGATGGCATGATCCTGAGTCTTCTGTTCTAAGATATCCAGAAAGTTGATGGCCTTCCTGGATCTCTTCCTTCTCTGTAATGGATCAGACCCACTTTATCCTTCTCTTTTAGCAGATTGTTCTTGAGTGGATGATTCATTATGACTCAGCTTCTGATGTTTCTAATTCTGCCAGATCCTCAAAATAATAGAAATATAATAATTTCCAGTTAGCTGGGGCAGCAAAGTAGCTCAGTCAGACCTAAAGATGGGAGGTCCTAGGTTGAAATCTGACCATAGACACTTCCACACTAGGTAAGTCACTTAACCTCCATTGCCTATTCCTTTCCACTCTTTTGCCTTGGAATTCATATCAGTATTGACTCTAAAATAGAAGGTAAAGGTTTTTTTTATTTCAATTAGCTCTATGCTGTTTTTTTTTAAATTTAAAATTTTATTTTATTTTCCTCCAATTACATGTAAAGCCAGTTTCCAGCATTTAAAAAAGAATTTTGAGTCTCATATTCCCTCTTTTCCCTTCCTCCACTAACCCTGATCTGATATAGATTTTTTTTATGTATAATCTCATAAAACATTTCACCATATTAATCCTTTTGTGGAAACCCAAACAAAAAAATTAAGAAAGTGAAAAAAGTTTGCTTTGGTCTGGATTCAGGCTCCATCAGTTCTTTCTCTGGAAGCAGATGGCATTTTTTATCATGAGTTCTTTGGAATTGCTTTAGATCAGTGATGGGCAAACTATGGCCCATGGGCCAGATGCGGTTCCCTGAAATGTTCTATCTGACTACACGACATTATTCCTAATCCGACAAATACAATGAGTAGGATACAGTACAATGAAACTTTGAAAGAGTTGCCTTAGAAACAGACTGACAGATGAGCATTTCCTTTCCTTTGGGCTCTCTTTAAAAAATATGCCAATCACTGCTTTAGATCATTGCTTTGCTGAGAATAGCTAAGTTATTCACAGTTGTTCATTGTACAGTATTGCTATCACTGGGAACAATGTTCTCCTGGTTCTGCTTACTTCCTTCTGTTGCAGTTTATGTCTTTCTAGGTTTTTCTGAGCCCTTCCTGCTCATCATTTCTCATAGCACAATAGTAAAGTCATATGCTGTAACTTACTCAGCCATTCCCCAATTCTTTGGCCCCACAAAAAGAGTTGCTTTACATATTTTTGTACATATAAGTCATTTCCCTTTATTTCTAATGATGTTGCTGAATTAAATGGTACATACTGTTTTATAGCCCATTGGGCACAGGTCCAAATGCTCTCCAGAATGTTTGAATCAGTTCACAACTCTCTCAACAGTGTCTTAGTTTTCCCATATCCCCTCCAAGTTTTGACATTTTCCTATTCTGTCATGATAGTCAATCTGATAGGTGGAGAGTATTACCCCAGAGTTGTTTTAATTTGCATTTTTCTAATTAATAGTGACTTTGAGCATTTTTTGCATGAATATAGAGAGCTTTAATTTCTTTGTCTCAGAACTGCTTGTTCATATATTCTTTGACCATTTATCATTGAGGTATGATATTCTTAAACATTTGATTCATTTTTCTATGAGCTTGAGAAATGAGGCCTTTAATCAAGAGACTGGCTATAAAATATTATCATTACTATTTATTACTCTTGATCCTATTTCCCTCTTTATTTTCTGACCACCATATCTGCTAATATGTCCTCTTTTCTATCAGCATTCCCTTCTCTTTTTTGCCTTCCCCTCCTACTTTCCAATAGATTTCTATATCAAATTGATTGTGTATATTCTTTTCTCTTATTATAAAAGTTCTTTTAAGCTTCTTTTATGTATGAAAATTCACCTTTCTATGTTTGCCCCTTCTCCTTTCTCCCAAAGCATTTTTCTTTCTCATTCCCTAATTATTTATTTTTAGACACCATCCCATCATATTCAACTTACATGCTTACCCTTTCTAACTGCCATAATAATAATTAAGTTCCTGGATGTTACAAGAATAATCTTCCCATGTAGGTATGTAAACAACTTAACCTTATTGAAATTTTAAAAAATGTTTCTTTTATGTTTACCTTTTCATGCTTCTCTTTAGTCTTATATTTGAGTCAAATTTTCCATTCAGTTCTGGTTTTTTTATTAGGAATATTTGAAAGTCCTCTATTTTATTGAATGCCCATTTCCTCACTAAAGAATTATGCTATTTTTGCTGTGTAAATGATTCTTGCTTCAAGTCATAGCTCTTTTGCCCTCTGGAATATCATTTCCCAGATCCTCTGATTCTCTTATGTAGGAATTGATAAATCTTGTGTTATCTTGACTGGGGCTCCATATTTGAATTATTTTCTTTTTTGGCCACTTGCAATATTTTCTCATTGACCTGAAAGTTCTGGAATTTGGCTATAATATTGCTGGGAGTTATTTTTTATATGTAGATTAAAATTGATATACAAGAACTAAATATTATATCTTATAAAATTTTATTAACAATAAACTAACATAAAAAACTAGAGTGAAAAGGTGCTAAACTAATCCAGTCCACTCCTGAGAGCAAAAGAAAGAACAAGGTGGAGCCTCAGAACACATAGACAAAAGGAAAAGCATTCTAGGTAAAACAGAAAGGAAATTTGGGTAATGTCATTTATAGGGATTCAAGATATTTCTAACTATATATTCCCCCTTGTATTCCTATTGGGAGAAAAAGGATCATGAAAACATAATCAACTTAAAAATTATAATAATTTGTAGATAAAAGGAAAAGAGAACAAAATCAATGATTGCTACATTGACAAAAAAACAGTTTGGGTGCAGTCCCCTTTGGCAGAAGAGTATACATTCAAAACAAATGCTTTCAACCCCACATAGTTCAATTCACACCCCAAAGTTCAAGATGGATCTTCTAGTGCAGCATGTGGTTTCTGCAGGCATCTTCGTGGCACTTTCTCCAAACAGGTTTGTCTTCTGGTTTCTAGGAGGTAGCAAGTTTGTTATCCTAAAATTTCTTAGATTCAAATCAAAGTTCACAACAATAATATAGCTCCCCCTTAGGTGGATAATAACACAGAGATCACTCAGGGATGCATGGCTAAGTTATGAGGTATATGAATGAATGTGCAAAAGAAATTAAAAACATCAAAAATTCCAAACAAAAGAGAAAAAATAACTTGTGGATGAAATATAAAATATGAAAGTCTTATGTCTAAAAAATCTAAGTAAAGGAAAAACTAACTTATAACAGGTCCTTGAATTAGGGCCTAAATTAAAGTGATTTATGTAATTGTGCACTTACCCAATCAGTAACAAGGACTATAGAAAGTTTGCCACACTGTAAGAGATGGAAATGGGATTAGATTATAGAAGCAAATGTGAGCCAGGATGGCAGTTAAAGAGGTGCTTGTTAGAATGTGGTTCAGAGGAAGACCTGCCTCTGACATATATCAGAACAGTTGCAATCTCAAATCCTAAACAAGTTCAAATCCTTTTGTCTTGGCTCAAAATTACATCATTCCCACTGGGATTGGTTGGTCTCTTTGACCTTGTGCTCAATTGGCACTATGCAGGTTAGCTTTGTGCTTCTTTGGCACTTTGCAATGGCTCTTTTTAAATTCCCTTCTCCTGGGATCAGACAGAATTGTTAAGTAAGGTCACATAATTTTTTTAAACAATCAATGGCATTATTTCTAATGTAGAAAGATTTGGGTGGTATGCATTTTAATTAGAACAAATGTATTTTAAACTTATATTACTGCAAAATAAAAAAAAGATTAATATTGATTATATGTACCTCAAAGTACTTAAATACTATATTAAAAAATTTTAATGCTTTAAAATTCAAAAAATATAGCTTATAATTAGTAACACACTGTGTCAGCCAAAGAGAGGTAGAATACAAAGGTTCTTCATGAAAAAATGAGATCCATTTCCTTTTTAAACTTGGCCACGAACCACTGTGTGAGTTGTAGGTAGAATTTAATGGGGTACATTGGAATACCCAAGAAGGCAGGGTCAGTTGAAGACCATTGGAACCAGGACTATAAAAAGGGGAATCCCCCAAGCCAGGAGGTCAATTGGGTGAGTTTTGGGGAGCTGGGAGAAGAAAAGAAGGTGTGAGTTTGCCATCTCCTTGAACCAAGCATAATCAAAACCCTGCTGTCCTTGGCTACTATTCCTGTGGTCATCTTTGGATACCTGTCAAGATTGACTGACCCTGCCAGCAAACTGCTGTGTGAATTCAGAGACTCAATTTATAGAGCCTGAGACTTTATCATAGCTAACATCGACTATCACCTACAATTTTCCCTTTAGGGACCTTTAGTTTATCTAGAAATAGGAAGAAGATTTAGTGGATATAGAGGAAAAGAAAATTCAGTTTGGGGTTTAAGGCCCTGGCTGGATCAAGAATATCAACAGGCTTCAACTGTAACCAATAGGCAACTTCCAATTTCCTCTTCCCTTCTCCCATCCATTCCTTCCTTGAGATCTTCATTATTATTAAAGGCATTAAACAAGTCAGATAATGTTTGGATTCATCAACTAAATATTCAAAGAGAGATTAATAACTGTTATATTACCTGAGGAGAAGATTCAACCATTTGTCAACTGAACTTCTGTTGAAACTGAAGGGGTTTAATGGGAAGATATGCCTGGCCATCTCGGTCTGTGAGCTGCACAGACAAACAAAAGACAAAACTCTTCCTCCTTATAATCCAAAGTAATAAGAGTCGATCAACAAAGTCTTTGTAGAGAAGCCACTGAGTAATCATCTTAAGTAATTAGCGGTCTACAGTCCTGACCAGTGTGGGATTCCAACTGCCTTCTCTGCCTCACCTATCTTCCACTGACTGACAGGATCTGCCTTTTCCAGAGTACAAATGATTTTTACAAAATAACAGATATATAAAAACAAAACAGTAGTAGAGTAGATAATGCACATTCAAATAAAGTACCAAATTCCCAAAATTCACACTAGCCCAATTATGGACAATAGGAAACAAACCCATTATTATATAGGATTCACATGAGTTTATATATAGCCACTTGCTGGGTGATATTTAAAAAACCTGTGAACTGATGCATACTTGTCACAAATTCAACAGATATAGCAAATCTCTCAACCTTGGCAACTGCTGATGAAAACTTATTTAGGTCTAAAACATCACCAAGAACTTAGAATATTCTGGTGGAAAAATAGAATAAGCTGAAGAGTCAAAGTATTAAATCATCCAAAAGCCACTTGCTAACTGGTGAATGCTCCCTCTTGGGAACTTCCTGGGGGTACCATGCCTTAGGAATACCTTCCCACTTCCACTGGTATAAGACTTTCATATATCACATCCATTTCATTTTTATAAATGCAGAGGGGGGGATATATAATAATCACTTCTGCTACTAAATGGACCCTTGAAAGATTCATATATGAATTTGGAAAGCTTATACAGGCATAGGCCTAGCTCTGGACCTAGATATGACCATGTGGTATTGGTTCAAGGATAGGCATGAAGGAAGATATCTCCTAGGACCCTGGCCAGGACCCAGGTAGATGTCTAACCATTTGTATGCCTACAGTTTCTGGGAACTCACCACTCCTAAAAAACTGTAAACAGTCCCATGGATCTTTCAGGGAGGGTTGGCCCCCTCTCTTGGGAAGATTCTCGGACCCAAAATTGTTTAGTCCAATATCTTTGGCTTTAATCCCACACACCCCATTCCTTGCCAAGATTAGCCAGTTTATGCAAGCATACTGGCCAAAAGCCACTTTTGTCTACAACCCCCATAAAGGTCCTTACGGAGCCCTCAGCCCTCTGGTGTCTCACCCGTGGAGAGGACGCTCTGCCCGGGACCCTCCCAGTCAGGACTCTGGGTGGCTATACCAGGACCCCCAGCCTTGTGAACCCAGGAGTCAGTATCTCCCCCGATTTCTTGATGTATTCTTGGCTTATATATGTTCTTATTGCTTTCGCTTTTATACTTCTTGGTTATATATTTTATTGTTGCTGTAAATCAAATTTTTCACTGCCCATTTTGTAATTAATAAATATAGGGAGCCAGCCCCCTATATGGTTTTGGGTCCTGAGTGGAATTGGTGGCATAGGATGGTTAAGACAGGAAAAGGAAAAATGAGAACAACCAAACTAGTGGTTAGCCCATGTTGCTCTAATGCTATGGGATTTGGACTTTATTTTATACTGGTTTCAAACAAAGAACACAAAGAAAGAATCAAAGCTGTGAATGGGGTTACAAATCATACACAATTCATTAAAGTCTAAAAAATAGAGATATGGGTGCAAGGACAAGGGCCAGATTCCAACCACCAATTAGTAGGGGTTTAATTCTGGGAGCAGAAATACATTTCATGGAGATGTTTACTAATTGCGTTCTGCCTTGATTTACAGATCTGCACCTGGTCAGATAGTCTAGACTAAATTGTCTGGCTCCAGTCCCTATCTAAGTAATATATTTTTAGGGTTCAGGCTTCTTAATTATCAAGGAGAGAAATTGTTAACTCAGTAGCTTCTGGTCTGGTTATGGACTCAAAGCTTTCCAATAACTCTATAATGTTTTTCCAATAAGAAAAGGTATGGATCATAAGAGGTGTCAAAAGAGGGGTCTCAGATTTTTATCTATTCTCTTATTGGCTTCCCACAAATAAATAATTCTTAATGAAAACTGTGGTACCAGAGTGTCCTTGCATAGGAGCGAATCCAAACATGGTCTCTTAATGAGACAAATTCCCTTAACAAGACAACCCTTTTGAAATAATTGAGATATTTAGCTCATTAAATTCTCCAAAGGTTGTATACAGGTTGTAACCAGTTTTGATAGAGTCATCTATCATATATGTGACAATTAACAAAGGAAAAAAGGAAGAAAAAGGCTGTATAAGCAACATGTGACCTCACTGGTTAAGATGACAAATCCAGGATACATAAGACTTATGGGCTTTTTACAATAATATGTTGTTCAGCACAAGTCATAGGTAAATGGTACAGATAAAGAATCATATAACAGAATAAATATTAATTAGATTAATACAGATAAACTTTTAAAAAATTTAAACCTTAAAGAAATCAACAAATACAATAATATAAGCAAATGACAAGGTAGAGGTAGTTCAACAAAATCCTTTTTACCAATTCTAAAAGACTTTTTCATTATTAGGGAGGGGAGAAAAAACTCAAAATAGTTACCAAGCAGTCAACTCCCATATATCATATCTTTAAGATTCATTTCCCTCCCCAGTATTTATCATCCATTTGCATTTTGTTTGTCAGAACTCTGAATTTCATCATACTGAGGGAGAATTCTGTACTGAGCATTTAAGACTTTCAAAACCTTGTCAAAATATTTCAGTTTGGCTTCTAATTTAAACAGAATAGCTTTTTGCACATCCTTGAGCAGAAGGAATCAGAATGGTAAATAAGCAATGAAAATAAGGACTATGAGTAAGAAAATCAAGGAGAGCCAATATGTACTAGGTAGCTCTAGGAATTCAAACTGCAGAGATTCAAGCATGCTTTGCAATAGCATTTTGTCCTCAAAGACATGGAATGGAGCTTATTTACAGAGTAAACAGAGAGAAGAGCAAAATTACTAGGGAGGCCAAAAGGTAGAGATAAAATCCCCAAAACTTCTTTCTGGTCTTTTTCTTCAATGAGACTTTTGTTGAATCTAGGAAAGTTTCCAGGCCATGTTCATACCTATTGAACAATTGAGATATGTTCTCCCATGATAACATATCAGAGTATAGCATCTTATCACTTATTTTAAGTGGAGTAGGATAATTGTATAAGCTGACCCCCACCCCACTTCCACTTTCCATCATGCCATGATGCCTCCTATAAATGATAGAATGAAAAAAGAGAACATGTATTGGAACTTTACTTCCAACATTCTGTTACTAGGCAATCTAGAATGATATCATGGAATTAGTGAAGAAAGTCTATAAAGGCAGACCAACCAAGTGTAAGGGACTTTAAATGCCAAGCTGAAGAAATTTTAGTTTATTATGATAGAAGAAATAAGGAAGCACTTAAGATTCCTAAACAAATGAATGGTTTGACACAGTCAGAATTGTGCTTGAGGAAGATTATTATGGATCACAAATTGAAGAGAAGAGAGACTGTAATGAAAGTCAAGAGTCCTATTTGGATGCTGGTGAAATGGTACATTGGTGCTCCTCCTCATGATGAAGTACTGATTTCTGTGGAAACAAAAGGACAAATGGAAGAGATACAGAGATTAATAAGAACTGGCAACTTTTCAACCAATATTTCTTCTACCTCTTTACTTTAAGGTCTTTCCTCATGTCTCTTCAACCTGATTTTGCTCTGGGGTTATATTCTATGCCTTCCAGTTGTCTCACTAGGAATGATCTCTTTCCAAGCTCTCTGATTCATAGGCCAATGAGAAGGGTAGACGTATATCCCTTGTTCTGCACTGCCGATTTCAAATGATCTATTTCCATACCTGAACAAGCTTTCTTTGTTCAAAACTACTTTGACAGCAAATAAAGAGTTCCGGGGACTTCAGTAGGCCATATTTTTCAATCCCCATAATTTGCAGAGGAAGAAACTAAGACCCAGAGAAGTTATATAACTTGACCAAGGTTATACAAGTAGTTAGTGAAAAAAGGAAAGTTTGAACTCAGGCCCTTTGCACTACATCCTAAACTTTCCATCTTGGTTAGTGTTATCTAATAATTGCTTATTCTCCTGTCTTTTCCATTATTTTGCTCACATCACATTTATTCTTCTACCTTATCTTCACCTTTAAGATTTAATTTGTTCTGTTCATTGTGCTATTAGAAATTCTGGGGTCTTTGAACTACATTTCCCACAAGCCTACTGGCTTCCTGTTGTTACGCACTGATGTAGACAGGAGGATAAAATTGAGGGGCTGGTATTCCTCTACCTCTTTACTTCCTATGGTGATATGGTAGAGCTGGGAACTAGCATAGCACGTGGTTTCATTTTCTAGAGATTACTAATAAATCTTACAAAAACCATAATATTTTTAAAGTTATTATTATATATTTATTTTAATTTTACATTTATGGCAACCACATGAAGTTGGAGAAAGAATTCTCAATTTTACATCATTTAGTTCATCTCTACTCTGACTTATATCCACATGCAGTAGACCTGGTAAGCTTCTTTGGTGTTTTACAAGCTAGGACTCTAGAATCCCTTAGATTATGAATTATACTATTTATGACTTATGGATTTTCATTCATTCTTGAATAAACTCAAATAATGTCTCCACTCCTGCTAGTAATACTAAGCATTGCTATAGAAAGTCTCATGAAATTAAGCAGATTTCATCCGCTACAAATTTATAGACCATAATCTCACTGTTATTTATTAGTTTTTCTACTCTACTTTTATCAGTTCCTTATGCCATTCCTCACAGCCACTGTTCTATTTTTCTCCTATTCTATTTTCTTACAACCATATGCTCCATAACACATTTACTGTAGATGATTTAACCTGTAGATGATAATTCATTGAAAAGACTGAAGTCATTCAATGTGAATTCCCTTAGCTTATATTTTTCATTCTTCAAAATTTCTCAGCATCATCATCCTGTTGTCCTTTCCTCTGGTCATAAAACAAGTCTCCATGATTCTCAAATCTCATTCTATCTCTACCCTTCATTCTATTCTCTCATATCTCCTCTAAGACTTTTCTCTACTAGTCATTTCCACCTCTCATACATTTTCAGTTTAAATACTGACTACTTTCCATCTGTTCACAAACATATTCAAGTTTCATATCCTTAAAAAAAACCCTATAATTGATACTTCTATTCCATCCAGCTTCTATCTCAGATGTTCACTACTAAACTTTTTTTAAAATTGTATATACCAAATTTTGAAGGAAGCCAAGAGAGCAGAGTAGAAGGAGGGGAAATTGAACCACTCTGAGAATCCTCTCTAACCAACCTTACAATAAAGCTTCAAAATGAATATTGAAGAGAAAGAACCAGCAAAGGAATGAATGAAGCAACTTTCCTGAAGAAAACAACTTGAAAAGTGGGCAGAGAGGGTCTGGTTCACTGGAGTGAGAGAGGAATACAACTAGTAGCAATCCTTTCCACCCTACATCTATTGTTTGAGGTTCTGAACCTGAGTCTAAGCCAAACATCTGAGATCCTGCCTAAGCCAGCAGTAGTGCAATTCCACACATCCCCCTTGAAGTTCCAAGCCCCAGCTTAAGCTGGCAGTGAGGCCCCATGCCCTATTTCAGGACAATCCTGTAATGTGCTTGGCTGGCTCAGGCCCAGACTAACATTTTAAGCTCCTGCCCAACCCCAAACTGAGGTCCCAAGCCCCAGCACAAAGCAATAGGCAGTACACCTAGTTGCAGCAAGCCAAAAGGGAAGCCCAGACCCCTTGTCCACCCCTATAGTAAGGACTTGAACACTAGCCTAAGGCAGTCCATGGCCTGTGTAAGCCCAGAGCAAGGCCCAGAGCCCTTGCCCAAGCCTGAGGCTATATCCTGAATTCCAGCACAAGGTGGTGGAGCTTAAGGTGCTCTGATCCTTGCAAGTCCACCAGGGAGATTGAATCAGCAGTGGGAGGTGATTTTCAGGGCTCCCAGCCTACATACCATCATACCACCTTGGAAAAACTGATACTTATAGAAACCCAGAAATATAGCAAAGGGTAGCAATAATGAAAAACTAAAGTAATTCCAAATTCCACAGATGATTTTCTTTTCTTTCTTGGAGGTATGCTCCAAAAATAGCACCTAAGAAATTGACAGTTTGATGGCACAAAAATTTTCGATAAAATACTAGCAAGGAGACTACAGCACTATATCACAAGGATCATTCACTATGACTAAATGAGATTTACACCAGGAATTCAGGGCTGGTTTAATATTAGGAAAACGATTAAGATAATCAACCAAATCAGTAGCCAAACTAAGAGAAATCACATGATTATCTCACTAGATGCACAAAAAGCCTTCAACAAAATATAATACCTATTCCTATTAAAAACACTAGAAAGCATAAGAATAAATGGATCAATCCTTACAATGATAAGTAGTATCTACCTAAAACTATTATCAATTATTATCTGCAATAGGGATAAGTTTGAAGTTTTCTCAGTAAGGTCAGGGGTGAAGCAAGGGTTCCAATTATAACTATTATTATCTAATATTGTTCTAGAAATGATAGGTTTAGCAATGAAAGAAGAAAAAGAAATCGAAGGAGTTAAAGTAGGCAATAAACTAAACTATCACTCTTTGTAGGTGATATGATGGTATACTTAGAGAATGCTAGAGAAACAACTAAAAATCTAGTTGAAATAATTAATAATTTTAGCAAAGGTGCAGGATACAAAATAAACCCACATAAATCATCAGCATTTCTATATATTACCAACAAAGTTCAGGAGCAAGAGACAGAAAAATAAATTCCATTTAAAATAATTCTGGAGAAATCAAAATCAAAATAATGCTGAGGTACCACCTCAGAGCTAGGAGATAGGCCAAAATGACAGTAAAGGAAAATAATAAATGTTGTAGGGGATGTAGCAAAATTGGAACACTAATACATTGCTGGTGGAATTATAAATTGATCCAACCATTCTGGATGGCAATTTGGAATTATGCTCAAAGGCTTTAAAAGACTGCATGTTCTTTGATCCAACAATATCACTACTGGGTTTGTACTCCAAAGAGATAACAAAAAATGTACAAAAATATTTATAGTCATGCTTTTTGTGGTGGCAAAAAAATGTAAAATGAGGGTTTGTCCCTCGATTGGAGATGGCTGAAAAAATTGTGGTATATGATGGTTATGCAAACTATTGTGCTAGGAGGAATGATGAACTGCTTGATTTCCATATGAGCTGGAAAGACCTCCACGAACAGATGAGGAGTGAAATGAGCAGAACAAAGAGAACATTGTACACATTAACTGAAACATTGTGGAACGATCAAATGTAATAGACTTTGCTACTAATAGAAATGCAATAATCCAGGACAACCCTGAAGGACTTATGAGAAAGAATGTTATCCACATCTAGAAAAAGAACTGTGGGAGTAGAAATGCAGAAGAAACATATGCAATCTATCACTTCTTTAAATGGCTATATGATGGGGTTTGGGTTTTAAAAGATTACTCTATTACAAAAATAAATACTACGGAAATAGGTATTGAATGATATAACCTAGTGGAATTGCTTATCAGCTCCTAGAGGAGGGAAGGAAGAGGGGAGGAAGAGAGCATGAATTATGTAACCATGGGGAAATATTTTTTAAATTAATCAATTTTTTAAAATAACTCTAGACAAAAATACCTGGGAATCTACTTGCCAACACAGAAATAATATGAACACAATTACAAAACACATAAATAAAGCCATATCTAGACAACTGAAAATATCAGTTGCTCATGCACAGTAAGAACTATAATTAATAGTTAAAAATAAATATTAGAGTTAAAATTAAATTATAAGCCTGCTTTAGTAGCTTTATTACATCAAAGTAGTGAAAGTAAAGAGAGGGAAATGTAGGAAAAAGGTAAGGTTAATAGTTAAAATTATATTGTGAGACTGCTAGTAGCTTTAGTAGTTTTATTACATCAAAGTAGTGAAAATGAAGAGAGAGAAATGTAGGAAATAGGTAAGGAGTTGCTTAGCTAAATGCCCTAGTTGCCATTTGATTGAATTCATTCATGAGTTCACCATGACAGAGGTTCCTTCAGGTTCCAATCTCCAGCCAGAAGAGCATGAGAGTCAGCCAGCAGAACTTCGGTCTCACCTTTATAAGCAGTTTTTTCCACCCACTAGTTCTCCCACATCACAGCTCAGGAACCATAGTTCCTTAATTTGCCTGGCACTGCCCAGGGGGGTAGTGCTTATGGGATCAATTTCTCATCTCATTGGTTTCACCTTCCTTTCTCACCAGGGCCTGTCTATTCCTACATATCTTAATGGTAAATGACTTCCAAGTTGCTGATTGATTACATCAAAACAAAGGAACATAATGGGGGGAGGAGTTCCCTTCCCACAACTAATTTAATAAAAATGACAATTCTACATAAATTGATTTACTTCTTAAGTGCCTGGCTAATTAAACTTTGAAAAATTATTTCATAGAATGAGAAAAAATAATAAAATTTATCTGAAAGAACAAAAGGTCAAGAATATGAAGAGAATTAATGAAAAAAAAAAAAAGGTCAAGGAAAGTGGCCTAGCAGTACCAGATCTCAAACTGTACTAAATAGCAGTAATCATCAGAAGTCTAGTGCTGGCTAAGAAAAAGAATGGTGGATTAATGGAATAGGTTACATACATAATATACAGGGGTAAATGACCTTAGCAACTTAGTGTTTGATAAACTCAAAGACTCCAACTTTAGGGGTAAGATCTCACTATTTGACAAAAATTGCTTGGAGAAATGGAAAACTGTATGGCAGAAACTAGATATAGACCAATTTCTCACACCTTTTACCAAGATAAGATAAAAATGGATTTAGATACAATGATACCCTAAGTAAATCAGGGGAACAAAAAATAGCTTACTCAGCAGATCTATGGAGAAGAGAATTTATGACCAAAAAAGAAATTGAGAGTATCATAAGATGTAAAATGAAAATTTTGATTATTATAAACTAAAAATCTTTAGCCAAAAGATCTACATGAACTGATGCAGAGTGAAATAAGCACAATCAGGAGAACATTGAACACAGTAACAGCAACAGTTTTTTGATGATCAACTGCTCTCAGCAATACAGTGATTCAGGACAATTCTGAAGGACTTATGACAAGGAATGCTATCAACCTCCAAAAACTATTGGAATTGGAATGTGGATCAAAGCATGCTATTTTTTACTTTAATTTTTATGTGTTTTTATTTGGGGTTTTGGTTTCATATGAATATTCTCTTATAGCACTGACCAATATGGAACTTATATTTTGCATGATAATGCATATAAAACCCAGGTCAAATTGCTTACCATCTCCAAGAGGGGGAAGAGAGAAGGGAGGGAAACAATTCAGATTTTATAATTCTGGGAAATGTATGTTGAAATTTTTTGTTATATGTATTTGGTAAAATGAAATGTCTTAGAATAAAGAAAAAATACATTCTAAAAAAAATTGTCTATACTCAATGTGTCTCTTTACCCACTCTTTCCCCAACTCCGTGAAATCTAGCTTTCTGTTTCCCATTAGGGAGAGAGAGGAGAGAAAAGCATTAATTAAGTGCCTCCTATGTCAGGCTTTGTACTTAACACTTAACAAATTATTTGACTCTCACAACAGCTCAGTGCTATTACTATCCCTATTTTGCAGAAGAGGAAACTGAGGGAGACAGAGGTTGAATGACTTGCCTAGAGTAACAGAGTGTTTGAAGCTCCCAGTACCTTATCTACTCTGCCATTTAGTCATAGTGGTTACCTCCTAAACACCAAATTGAATGATATTTTGAGTTTTCACATTAACTGAGCTCTCTGTAACTTCTGACGCTGTTAACTATTCCTTAGTAATGGATACCAATACAAGAATCAAAGTTATATGTTAATATGTTATCTCTAATATTAATCTTGTTAGTACTACTCAGTATATAGTACAACATAGGCATTATTTGTTGAATTTGTTTAATTATATCTTCTAAACAATCAAAGTAACAAGCCACCATTTGTGTCTATCCACAACAAACTACATAATTTCCCTATCACTAACTCTAATTGTCCCACAAAGTTTTGTCCTAGGTCTCTCTTCTCTCTCTAACTTTTACTTAGTGATCTTATCAGTTCTTATGGATTCAATTATCAAATTATCACTATGCAAATGTTTCTTAGATCTGTTTATCCAAACCTAACCTCTAGTTTCACATTTCTAATTGCTTATTAGACATCTCAAACTAGATGTACCATCAATTTTCTCAAACTTAGTTATGTCCAAAACTGAACTCATTATCTTTTCCTAAACTCTTCTTTCTTCTTCATTTCCCAGTCACTGACAAGTTCACTACCATCCTCTTAGTCATGTAGTCTCCCAACCTAGGTGTCTTTTTTGGCTCCTCAATCCCTCTCACCTTCCATGTCCAATCAATTGCCAAGCCTTATTGTTTCTACCTTTGTAATACCTCTTGCATACTCCCCCTTCTCTCTTATGTCAGTGCCACTACCTTTGGATAATACCTCATTACTTCATGCTTAGACTATTGCAATAGCATTCTGGTTGATCTCCCAGCCTCAAGTCTGGCTCCACACCATTCCATCCTCCACTGAACAATCAATGTGGTCCTTCCCAAAGTGCAGGTAAAACCATGCAATATCTTGCTCCCACCCCACTCCATCCCCATTCAAGTGGATCACTATAACCTCCAGGATCAAATTTAAAATCCTCCATTTGACTTTTAGAGTTTATACTAACTGGACCTCTTCTTTATTCTCCCTACTCTTCCCTTATTTATTTTACAGTCTAGTGACATTGTTTTACTTCACCTTCTTTTCTCATAATACTCCATTTCTGAACTCCAAACATTTTTCCTGGCTATCTCCAATGCTGAGAATTTTCTCCCTATTCATCTCTGTCTCCTGGCTTACTTCAAGTCTTAGTTAAAATCCTACATTTGACAAGATGCCAATCCTAATTTCCTTTAATATTAGTGCCTTCAATATAAGATTCACTTCAATTTATCCTGCATATATTTTGTTTATACATAGTTGTTTGCATGTTATATCTTCAGTTGGACTGTAAGCTCCTTCAGAGCAGGGACTAGGTTTTTGTTGTTATTTGCCTTTCTTTGTATCCTCAGTTCTTGGCATGCACACAGTAGGTACTTAATAAATGTTGATTCGAGTTACCTAAAATTTTGCTTATCAGTGATTATTATTATTATATTATATGATATATGATATATATTCTATATTTCAATAAGATACAAGTTGTTATACCTTATTGAAATTTAGATTCATCCCTTTATTGATTGGTTATATTACTTTAGAATTTTAGGTGACTCAAATTTTTCTCATCATTTTCTGGCCATATGGCAGTTCTGTGTGGTAGGAATGGAGTTTGGAGGTTGGTCAGAGGATTGGTAATTCTAGAAGTATGAATATTTGTTAAGAGCTACTGTATGTAGTACTTTTTTTTTTTTATTAAACCCTTACCTTCTGTCTTGGAGTCAATACCGTCTATTGGCTCCAAGGCAGAAGAGTGGTAAGGGTAGGCAATGGGGGTCAAGTGACTTGCCCAGGGTCACACAGCTAGGAAGTGGCTGAGGCCAGATTTGAACCTAGGACCTCCCGTCTCTAGGCCTGACTCTCAATCCCCTGAGCTACCCAGCTGCCCCCTGTATGTAGTACTTTTGCATCTGACTCATAGGTTCTCACCTTTGTGGCATAATCATAAAGATTATGCTATCTGGTTACTGCCAGAAGCCATCATTTTGAGACTAATTATGTGACTATGTTCTTTTTCTTCAATAGTTTCAAAATGTTTGAGGAAATGTCTTTATTCACACAAAAAAGTTTATTGGAAAGGTCTTATTTCTATTGAGTTTAGCTACAAATGCAAGCAACTTAGTCTGTACATTTATCTTTGTCAGATAGCAGACTGGTATGGTGCAAAGAGTGCTAGATTTAGAACCAGAGGATATAGATTTGAGTTTCAGCTTTGCTTCTTGTTAGGGGTGACCTTAGGTAAGTGACACATAATCTTTCTGGTTCTGAGTATCCATATCTATAAAATAAAAGACAAGGATGTCCTCTCTTATTGCTCTAGTTAGACCTAAATGGAACAACAAATAATAAACAGTTAAAATTGCAGAATGACAGATTTTTATGTGATTTAAAGAAAAATTTCCTAATAATTCGAGCTATTCAAAAGAAGAATTTCAAAAATTATTTAATTCCTGCATGGTTTCCATTATTTGAATTACATCATTTAAGCTAGCCTGCCTGAGGTGAATGAATACTTGTATATTTTGCCTGATCCCTCTAGAAAAAAATGAATAAGCTTTAAAAGTAAGCTGAAAACCTAGATCCTAGTGCTGAGTCCATTATTACCAACATGTATCACCTTGAGGAACACATACTCAGTTTGCTCATCTACAAATTGTATATTATAATTCTTACACAGCTTGTTTCAGAGAAAATATCATTAAATTCAACAGTCATTTATCAAGTGCTTCCTGCATGCAAGCCTCTACCCTTTCTTTTCAACTCTGGCTAGGTCAGCTCCATGTAGGACTTTGTCATTTGGAGCAAATTATTTACATGTGTGTTCCTGTGTCCATAGTCACATATACATATATATCATGCCTGAAGGCAAAATATTTGCCAATGTTGACAGTAAATATCTATAAAAAAACAAAATGATCTGGTTAATGCCATGTTCTAATTCCATAACAAATCTTAGGATAAGTTTTAGAATTAGAGGAATATAAGATAACTAATGCAATCCCTTTTTTTCTTCCTTTTATAAGTAAGGAAATTAAAATCTAGATAAAGGTAATTTAACTAAAGTCACTTAGGTGGTACATAGCAGACCAGAATTCAAACTTTGGTGTTTTGATTAACAATCAAAAGATCTTTCTTGTATATTAAATTGTAGGTAAAAATTATGTTTCCATTGCAGAACTGAAAAATGGTTTTGTAAAGCAGGAACTTCTTTTCCTTTGAATTCTTCAGATTTGAGGCTCTGAGGTTTTCTGTCACTTTCTGCCATGGAATGGAAGAAAGCTTGCCTCTCATCAACAAATTCTTCATAGTGTGCAAAAGTCTCAGAAAATCACTTCTTGTTTCATGAGGGTGATCAGTTTCACCTTGGTCTTTTTTACCTCTCCAGTGCCTTTTGGAATCTTAGGTGGATGAAACAAAAGTGTGAATATAATCTATGCTTTAAAGGTGCATTCATTTTCTTGCTGATCTCTTTCTATGAAATTAAGTTATTCACGGCACCTACCTTTCGCTTTCAAAGTCTAGTTTTGCAGACTTTCAGCTTTTGTTAAGTCTCACTGTGGCACCCCCTCCTTTACACATACACACATATGAATAACCAACAACACATATATATAAACAAACACATGTGTTTGAGTATATATGTGTTGTGTGTATACACGTGTGTTTACATGAGTATATCATACGTGTGTGTGTGCATTGCATGAATGCATATGAAACCCACCTTAGGGAGCATGGTACAATGAAAAACAATTGAACTTAGAGTACCTGAGTTATATTCCTGGCTCTACCATACATGTGACCCTATGGAGATGATTTCGCCCAGCTAAGTTTCAGTTTCCTAATCTACAAAACCAATGGGTTAGACTAGATGATTTCCAAAATCCCTTCTAGTTCTCAATCTATAACACTATGATTTTTAAAGAGGGTAAAAGTAAGAGTTTGGACTAAGATGACTCTAGAATTTCTTCCTAAATTTCTAAATCAATATCTTAGAGATCCTTCTTACATCTGGATATTTTCATTCATGATAAATGCTGTTATAATAACATGTTTTGGGAACCATGCTTTGCTGAATGATCACAAAAAAGAAAATAAAAACAAAAGCAGCAGTATAGGATATCCCCTTCAGATAGGCAAAAAACATGCCACCATGACTGCTCAGACAAAGTAGTTTGATGAGCTAGAGTCACATTGAAAGATGGGAGGTGATCATGTCATGAGAAAGAGTTTTAGAAGCAGAACAAAAAGTAAATAACTACATTTGTATAGGGGAACTCAAATTTGTTCAAACAGAAGTATCTATATTACCTTGAACAAATTATCTCAGGAGTCCTCAGATTTCTCCTCTGGAAAATGAGGAGGTTAATCTGCATGACCATTAAGGTTTCTTCTAGCTCTCAGTCTATCATTTTATGAATTTAACTTGACAAACATTTATTAATTGCCTACTATTTTCAAAGTATCATTCAAGTTGTTGGTGATACAAAAGAGAAAAACAACAAAGTTCCTGCTGCCTTAAGAGCCGAAAAATATAATGACTTAGAAGAGTCAGAGTTTCATATCAGTGTCACGTAGAGTGTTAAGGAATGTGCTTCTGCTCATGGAAAAGTGGAGGGGCTGACTGGTGAACGGAAAGCAATTAAAAAACAGGGAGGAGTTAAGGCAACAGTCTTAAGATAAAACAGACTAAAAGGCAGCCTCCATGGAGTATTACTTAGATGAAATGAGTTAAGTCTTAAATAATGGGTATATAGCATGTGGGAAAATAAGAAGCAGGAACCAGAAAAGCTGTGAGATGGATTCTGAAACAAGATAGAAGAGGAGAAAATGAACGGTACTCTTCAAAGTTATAACAAGCAAAATATGGACATGGAATAAAAAACAGCTGTGAGAGGAATGTTAGTGTGGCAGAGAATAGTCTAATTGTAGGTTCAGTTGTGCTCTAGCAAGGAGGCAATCCAACCTCAGACCTTACTGCAAGTAAGGAGCTAGATCAAGTCCTGAAAAAATGATGCCACCTTGGAGGTGGGTAACCCAGAAGCAGTTATGTCTTAATGATGGGAGAGGACTCTAAGGAAAGGTGCTGGGATGCCTATCATTATGGGAAAAGAAATGCACCCTCTGAGGGAAGAAACATTCTCCTCTTACATGGATCTTGGTATCCTGGATAAAGCCCCATTTACCTCATATAAGTTGAGATTCTGTTATTTTGTTTTCAGATATAGAAAGAAATCAAATACCAAGTTAGGGGATTGAAGGAGGAAAATTGAAAATTTTGCTTTCAGGATATCCTATTCAATACTTTAAGTATAGAATCTTAATCTTCAAATAGCTTCTGAGAACCTAATCAGCTTTTTTCCCCCCACTAGTCTCAAGGATAGGGTAAAAGGTTGGTTTTCTGATAGTTAAAGAGTTATTCTAATAATATTCTCCTTCCCTTTTCCACTTGGCTGTAAGTTTGAGAGCTAAAGGTATACTATTTCAGTCATATCTTAAGTGAGAGTGAATCCTTAAAGCAAACTTAATTTGGACACTATCCTTATTAATTTAGATCGATTTTTGGCATTTGTTAGTTCAATAACATGTAGTAACAATTATAGCTATCATTTATATACACTTTAATGTTTGCAAAGCTCTGTACATGTTACTTTATTTGCATAATAAGCAACATGCTGCTTTTTAAATAAATGGCTATCATGTTAGTAGGCACTAACCTTGAATGAAACAGCATTGTATTATCTTTTTCATTAAACTACAGGGGCATTGGAAGAGTTGATTGCTACCTCATTTCACTGCTATGTGTCTTGTTCCACTAGGTTGATCTAGGCTCCTGTGACAGAGAGATAGGAAGAAATCATAGCAAGTAATGAAAAAAATGAAAAGGAAAAAAAATCTTCCAACATTATAGAAAAAAAATTCTCTTATTTCTCTCTGTTTTTTTTAGAGCCCCTTCACCACAAACAGGCATACTCTGGGCACAGATAAATAAAAAGGAAAACTGCTTTAAAGGGGTATGATGAAGTTCAGGACTTGTGATGAAACACAAACCACCTTAATCTGGAGCTCATAACTACAAGCCAGGGACACATTTATTACACTGTGACCTTCGATTGTCCCTGCTTACTTTTCTCTCTGAAATAAAAATTTCACTTGAGACTAGTTGAGACTAAGGTACCCAACGACTCTAATATTCTGTCATTCTGTCATTTAAAAATTCCTTTTCCCAAAATGTACTCATTATTTTATAAGACATTTTCCCTTAATTGTATAAATTTTTCCCTTAAATCTGCTTAGGGGGCCTTTTCACTAGAATTTCAAAATTGATGGATGTTTCAGAGTCTAATTCTTTAGGGAAGAGGAATCAGGGACCAATTGTAGCTACTCATGTCTCTGGGAAAACCCCAAAATAAAACATGTCAAGATAACTCATTTTATATAATTCTTCTAAATATTTCATACAACATTCTAGGACCTGTGGCATCCATTGGTAATGCATTTGAATCAGATACTTAGCTAGTCTATGTATTTTATTTAACTTAGTTAATTTTAGCAAAATCTCCTTTGCTAAGTAAATTTGGACATTGTATTAAATTAGATAAATACTTTCAGTCTTATTTCATTTTACTTTCTTTTATGCTCTTTCTATTTTGTTAAAACTGAACTGGAAAAGTGTTCCATATACACAACATTCTATATTCTCTCCCTATGCCTTTGTATACATGGTCTCCATTCTGAGAATGCATGTTATCCTGGTCTTTATTTTTTAAAATCCCTTTCTTCTTAGAAAGCTAAGGAAAGTCAATAATTCCTTTAGTGTGTAGCACAGTTCCTGTTCTATATTGGTACTTAATAAGTGTTTATTGATTAATTGTTACTTGGCCTTAACCAGTAGTTTGGAGTCTCTCCTAAAATTATTTTGTATGTGTTTTGTATAAAGCCAGTATGTACTTGATATGCATATGTTTGAATTCCTTGGCCCTTCTATTCAAAGGATGTAAGTTCATTGAGTACAAGGACTTTTGTTCTTTGTAACTCTAGCAGTAGCACAGTGCTTTGTATTTAACATATGCTACTGAATTAAATTGAAATATTTTCAAGGAAAATATCTTGTCAAACACCATAAGTCTGTTAGGATCATGAATTTTTGCTTTGTAAAGGACTATTTATTCTCTTTCAGGGAGTTTAAACAATTAGACTCAGAGAAGGAAAAAGGAAATATTTTAAAATAACAAAAATAATGGACATTTAAAAACCTGAATCATTTAGATTCCAGTATTCTCCAGAAATAGAAATATAGAAATCTTCTGCTTCCCAAATGTTGCCCATATTCTCACACATCAAGGACAACAAACTTGTCTCCTTTTCAATATTTCATCCCCATGTTTATTGTCCCTAGCTCTTGACACTTAAATAGAGCACCTATTAACATACTCTTCAAGGAACTTAAACTTCTCAGGCTCTTAGATCCAAATCCTTTCAAGAAAAAAAACTGAACATTCAATGAATAATCAGTGTACCAGACTTACTTAAAGATATCTGTGACTAAAAAGGAAACCACAACTGGTAGGCTTTTTTCACTTTTGTTTCATGAGAAATATTGGAAATATAGAATATATTCATCATCATAAACCTTTCTGGGATGCTGGATACTGTAATTACATGTTCATTCCTTTACACTTTCAACTTCATAGCTGTTCTTGGCAATCTGCTCAGAGGTTCCTAAATTTCTATGACTTGGGTCTATCCAGAATTAGAAACACAAGATCACATAGCTTTGGATTGACATCTTGAGACTGTCAGTCCTGTGACATTGACACCTTCCATCCTTAATTTTTTTGTTTACTTAAAATAACTTGAAGGAAGACTGAAATAATCCTTTATAGACAGTCGAATCTATATTATTCCTATTGAATTATATTCTTAAAATGAATATTTGTAAATGAAGAGGGGAGAGTGGGAGGAGGGAAAAGGAGAAAGAGGAAGATAGAGAGCAAGGATGGGAAGAAGGAGAGAATTTCTACAAGTTTTAGTGATTCTTCTTTGACTGAGGAGGCTGAAGCATGCCATTTCATCAGCATGGTAAATTGCCAATATGAAAGCTCCCCCAACCAATGATGCTTAACTCTTGTAATTTATAGTACTAGATGTCAGGCAGGACTTAAGCTCAGATCTTCTTGACAGCAAGACCATCTTTCTACTTATTACAACACATTCAGAGCATTTTCTGTATATATGATACATATATAAACATGTATCTCATAGATATAGCTGTATTTATATTCTCTTTTCAAAAGTTATGCTTTCCATAAATCTCTATATCTTCTACATATGCATATAAACATTTATATATCATGTGTTTAGATATTAAATATGACATTAAAATATACATATGGGTTATAGATTATATAAATATATCCATGGGCATATGTGAATATGTGTATATCACATATGTATTTTATATATATGTATGTATAGGAGCTGGGTAACCATCTTGGCTAGATGTCTGCCTAATTATTTCTTATAGAAACATTGTCTTCTAGAACCAAAAGGGACCATAGAGATTTGAGCTCAATTCCTGACTTTTCTAATGATGAAACTGAGACCCACAGAAAGGAAGGTGACTTTTTCAAGGTCTTCTGGCTGGTCAATAGCAAAGCCTGACTCTCCTAAATACCATGATATTTAAAAAAACATTTCAACACTGTAGGCTTCAGATATGCCCAGTTTCCAAAAAATACAGAAATTTGGACCAGACTGAATAATGATTAAAAAAAAAGAGAGACGAAAAATCTAATGAGAAACTACAGTGATTTCTTCTATCCCAGAACTATGTAAGAGGTCAACCTGAGGGAAAGGAAAGTCAGCACCAGTTGCAGGGTAACCTCCTAACATGATGAGACATGGCCAGAAACAGATGTAGTTTATGACACTCTGTCTCTGGAAGCAGTAAGAGCAGAGAGATCCCCTGAGAAATCACCAGGGTTACCAGAAAGTCCCTAGGTGTGGGCCTTGGAAGCCACAGGGATTGTCAATAAAAAATTATCAGTAGGGGGCAGCTGGGTAGCTCAGTGGATTGAGAGCCAGGCATACAGACGGGAAGTCCTAGGTTCAAATCTGGCCTCAGACACTTCCCAGCCGTGTGACTGGACAAGTCACTTGACCCTCATTGCCTACCCTTACCACTCTTCTGCCTTGGAGCCAATACACAGTATTGGCTCCAAGACAGAAGGTAAGGGTTTAAAAAAAAAAAAAAAAAGATCAGTACAGCATTAGTGTCAGAGGCCCAGGGACTCTGAAATCTTTAACATGCTATCTGAGATCCCTCAGGGTCCTAGAGAACCTTAAGAGATTTATCAAGTATTTTCCCCTACTGCTCAAGATCCCATCAGCTGTTGTCCTCCCTTTGTTATAGACTCCACTACAGTTTAACCTCTTAACATGAATTGGATTTTACAATGGCATTTTTACTTCATTTTAATTTTTGCACTTATTTTAATTAAGGAAATTAGCCTATAATTTTCTTTCTCTGTTTTTCTTCTTCTGACTTAGGCATCATTGTGTCATAAAAGGAATCTGGAAGGAGTTCTTGATTTTTTTACTTCAAAGATATAGCAAGAACAAATATACAAACTTCTGAAGCATAATCTCTATTATATTACCTTGGTTTAGGGAAAATAAGTCTAAAACATAGCTAAGTTCCTATGCTCCTATCCTGTTTACAGACAGCATGACTTTCAATCAAGTCCTTCCACTGAACTGGGGTTCCAAAGTTTGCTTTTGAAAATCATTTTTTAATTTTTGGGGTATTGGTGCTGCACTGACTGGAAAACCATCATGATCCTGACTCCCACATTCCCATGGCTTACTTTCCCAGAGATTGTAGACTACATCTCTGCATCTAGAATGAAGGGGAAAAAAATTAAATGACCTCAGAGATGAAGAAGGCCCCAATACCTTCATTGTCTATCATCAGACACTACCATGAGCAAGAGTCACCAAGTTCCCCTAAATGCAAATGGAGTAAAGAGGTGAGCAAAGTTGATTAGAGTCTTCTTGAAAAAGTCAAAAGCTCTGGCTACATAGCCAATCAAAAAAAGAAAATCTTTCTCCCAATCACATGGTTAGGAAGACTCAATTATTGTATGTCCATTTCTATTTAACAGTCACTCTAAGACTTCCCTAAGACATTCCCCATCATGAAGCCACATCTGCATTGTCTTCCACATGAAGAAATTTCATCAATCAAATGAGATAATGGACCCTGAGCAAATGCCAGACAATATTTTTGCAAATCAAGATTCTTTTGAATCTTTGTGGATTAGAGGTAGAAAGAGGAAGAACATTAAATAAGGGCTTCCATAAATACCTAGAAGCAATAAATCAAGAGATTAAAATGAAATAAACATTATGGAGGAAGGAATCAGAACTGGTAAACAGTAGGGACTCCCTGAAAACAAGAACGAAATAAACAGACAAAAAAGGGAGTCCATGAGATGACAAGAAATATTAGAGTAAAATTAAAGACAAAAAAAGAAAATATAGAATATCTGATATTTTTTTTAAAGAACAATTGACCTGGAAACTTGTTCGAGGAAAGATAATTTAAGAATTATTGGATTTTCTGAAAAATTTGGCCAGTTCAGATCTATTAGAACTAAACAACAAAGAAAGAATCCATTGATCACTTCTTAAAAGGAATTCCTTCCAAAAAAAAGTTCCTAGAATGTTATAGTCAAAGCTTTCACATCAATGAAAAAATACTGCCAGCATCCAGAAAGGAGCACTTTAAGTATCAAGAAACTACAATCAGGATAACACATGACCTAGCTGCTTCTGCTATAAATGAAAAGATATTTTCTTTTTTTTTTTTAATTTGGCAACAATTTGTTCTTTTTGCCAAGTACACATACATACTGATATGTCTGAAATTATAAAACATTTTCTACCTGACTCCATCTATCACCCAATTAGTAATAGGTAGGTTTTTTCTACAAACAGCTTTCTAATTATTTTGTCATTTCATTTTTTTTTCTTTACCTTTCATTTTTCTTTACCTGAGATGCCTAAGTCTACAGCAATTGTTATCAAAGACAATGTTGTCTTTAAAAAACACTAAAGGAATCTATAGTTTATTAAGAAGTGCATGCATCTTTATTGAACTAAAATAGAGCTGGCTATATAACTATTTTAGTCTAAACTGAAAGAAACAATCCAAACTACATGATTGTAGAACAGTATGTGCAAATTCAATTATGCTGGAAATTAATGGCAAGCACAGGTTATTATGGCACAATGAAATCATCCAAATTTACTTTCAGTTCATCCACCCAGAAAGACCCCTCCCAATACTGACAGCTTTTTGCAAGAGGATCACAGCTGTCTTCTGAATTATTTGTTGTAAAGGCAGTTTTCATTATGCTGATCCAGGTAATGCAGGTTGGGGGAAGGTGTTTAACTTTCCCTAAATACTGTTTCACTAGACTTTGGGGGACTTGAGAATACCCATGATTGTCTTCTAAAGAATTACTGCCATAGGAATTCTGTTCCTGAAAATTTGAGCCACCACTCAGGATGACTCTTATTATCTGCCCTTGACTAGAGACTGGTTCTCTCCAATAAAATCTTTGTATCTCCTCACAGAGGGGAGCCCATGGGAATACAAAGGGCTTTGTCATTTGGTAAAAGAGAAGTGAATCTTTTGTAGGTTACAGGTAAAGATGTCAAATGTTATTTTGTATAGTCCTTCACAAGGTCTTTCACACACTGGACTGAGGCACAAGCTTTCTTGATTATGGATAAAGTTTTTAATATTCTTAGTAATTTGGATTGCACTTGAGTCACAGGATGTAAAGTAAACAGTTCTCTCTTCAGTTCCCAATAGACATGCTTCATGTTATCACTCGGAATGCCTAACCTTTGGAAGTCTGTTTTACTGAGATTGTCTTCCTGCAACTAATCTTGTTAGGCTGTCTGTAGCAACAGTCTTTGACAACTACATACCTTTCACATCAGCTCTAGCTCCTGTTCCAAACCATGGATCTTTAGGCCACTACTCAACTTTTCCACCTCCCATTTAAATGAAAGCCAACTTAGATACCTTATCACTTCCTGAGTCTCAATCTTTGTCCTGAGCTAGAGGAGATCTACTTCTATAGTCTGTAGCTATTCTTTTAAACCTTTCAAAGATTCTTTATTAATTTTATCCAATTTGTTTTTCAAATTACCTCTGCCTAGGCAGACCTTCTGATAAGCATGATAGACCTTGTTTACTCTTTCTCATTCCATTGAGCTGGATTCTTCATCTAATCAGATCTCAAGAAGCTTTTCTTCCAGAAATCTTACTTTTTCTTTAAGAGGGAATTTTCCTTCTTTTAAGTCATTTTTTGATGTCTTTATATTCAGTGACAAGGGCAAAATGTGAAGCTATAGGCTCACTCCTATATAGAGTAACATAGAAATCACAGTATCTTTCCTCTGAGTCTCTTCATCATTCAGAATACAGATCCCATCTTCTACTAGTGTATCCATGATTTCCCAGACATGCTGAGCTAATTTATAACACTTTGGGTCAGTGGGGTCACAGAGGGTCACAGTAGTCTACTAGCTTGGGCCAGACCTTGGGCTCCCCAAGCCCAACCCCCAGACCTCTGCCTGGGCCTCCTGCATCTTGGGCAGTGGGGCAGGAGAAGGGTAGTCCAAAAAGAGGTTTTCAAATACAATATTCCCAAAAGCAAAAGATTTTAGGTTACAACCAAAAATTTTGAAAAATTGAGTATAAATTTGCAAGTCAAAAAGGGGAATCTTTAATGGATTAAAAAACCTTTAAGTTTTTCAGACGAAAAGACCAAATCTGAATAGGGAATTTGAAGTATGAGCACAAGAGTCAGGAGAAAGCTTGAAAGGTAAACTTATTTGAAAAACTGGAAGGGGTTGTATGATGACAGTGCTAACAATCTATTAAATGAAGAAACAAGTATCCTTTCAGAACTTCAATATCTTCAAAGGCTATTGAAGTAGTCAAATAGGAAAAATAAAGTTCTGACACTGGAATGATTCTTGTCTAAGAGCTGAAGAGGGAAAGAAGGAAGGGTAAGGGGGCAGCTAGGTAGCTCAGTGGATTGAGAGCTAGGCCTAGAGACAGGAGGTCCTAGGTTCAAATCTGGTATCAGACACTTCCCATCTGTGTGACCCTGGGCAAGTCACTTGACCCCCATTGCCTACCCTTACCACTCTTCTGCCTTGGAGCCAATACACAGTATTAACTCCAAGACGGAAGGTAAGGGTTTAAAAAAAAAAAAGGAAGTGTAAAAGAAACACATTAGTGTAGAAAAAAAGAAGTAAGGAGGTTTGCTATTTTTCAAAATTGAATTACATGAGAATAATATGTAAGCAATAAACCTGGTGAAAGGAGTAAGTGAAGTGTCATCAGATGAACACTTTTACATGCACACAAACACATAGAGTTTAGTTTAGAAATACATCATACCCAACAGAAAACAAAGCAATAATGGAGAGGGAAGAAAGGAATTAAGAGGGAGAATAATACCAGAAGGAAAAAGTTACAAGCAAAACAAACTTTCTGACCCTGAAGGGAACAATTAAAAGGCAGAAGGAGAAAAGCAAAAAAAATCAAAGAGGGTATCTTGAATTGCATCTTAAGACAATTGGAAAATGATTGAACAAATTGTACTATATGAATGTAACAAAATATTATTGTTCTAAGACAATTTTAGAGATTTCTGGGTAGTATGAACTGACACGGAAGAGAAGAAAATCGAGTGTACATTTTATATAAAGACAATATCATAAAGAAAAACAGTGTTGAAATTCTTAAGTAGTTTAAAAATTATCAAAGCAATCCTCTACCATGTCTCCAGAGATCTCATGATGAAACATGTTACCCATATCCAAAAGAGATGAAGTAATCAAAGTACAGGAAAAGACACATTTTTGATCATGACCAATGAATAGATTTGTTTCTCTCAAATGTTTGTTACAATATTTATTTTCTTTCTTTCTCTTTGTTTTTATTTGAAGGAGAGGGAGATTGGAGGTAGGAGATTACCATTACAATAGAAAGAGGGGGGGAAGAGAGCCATTGGAATAGATTTTAATTTTGTAGGAGACAACTGCAATCAGTATAACATAAATTCTACAAAATCCAGCTTCTATGAAATTCAGAAGAAAGTACCAACAAGAAGACAGTTTTGAAATATATGTATCATTTATTATATATGTATGATTTATTACATACCCTTTTTAAAAAGCAAATGATATGAAATAGAAATTCACAGTTTTGTATAGAATACTCTCATGTTCTCTGGTATATATGGTATATTTTCTTATTTTGATGTCTAAATTCAAAGTAATTTTTTAAAAGGAAGAAGAAAAGAACTAGCTCCAGAGTACATATCACAGAACTGTTGAATTAAAATTGGAGAGCAGCATGGAAATAAGGGAGGAAGAAAATATGGAAAGAAAGAAACAAGTAGTACTTACTGTGTGCAAGACACTATGCTAAGTACTTTATAACTCTTGGAGGTAGATGTTATTATTATTCCCATTTGACAGTTAAAGAAAATGAGGCAGAAAGGGGTTAAATTACTTGCCCATGGTTACAGTGTCTGAGTGTGGATTTGAATTCAAGGCTTCCTGACTTTAGGTCCAGTACTCTAAGCACCTAGCTGCAGCTAAGACAAGGAGCCAAGACTATAGAATTCTGCTTTCTTTGTTCTTAATCTGGTTTCCATGGGTAGATTGAGGAAATCTATGACCTACAATGAGAAATTTAAATTTTAGATTGAAAAGAGTAGCAGTCTGGGAGTCAAAAAACCTGAGTCCCAGTCTTGGCCCTGCCAATAATACTCTATATTAATCTTGGTGCAAGGCATTTCCCTTCTCTCAATTTCACTTTTTTTTAAAACTATAAAATGAGGAGTTAGAACTAAAAGATTTCTAAGGTCCCTTCTAGTTCTGAGATCCCAAGACTCTAGAATCTAGATATTGCTGTGTTCCTATTTTGGGCTCTATGATCCTTTCTTCATAGTCTGTGTCCCTGAGAAACCATAAACCCAGGCTGTTATTTTTATGAGTGTCAGCAACCCTGCTCCCTCAGATTAGATTTCTTCACAAGAAGGTAGATTTTCGCTGACATGTTAATACTTTTAAAGGGTACTGGTGATTCCTGAGGAGTGAATGAACATAGCAAATGGTCAACCCAGCTACAAACAGAAGTTGATATGTGTCAAGCAAAGCTTTATGCATTCGTTATAGGCATCACCAGCTTTTTTAGTCTTCCAAGGTCATTCTCCTTTCACATGTCCACAGGCCCTTGTATGGTGTTTTCTGGTTTCCTTAAAATAGATTTTGGGATCATAGGATCATGGACTTAGAGCCGTAAGGGATCTTAGAGATCACTTAATCCCACCCCATCATTTTACAGATGACAAAGTGCCCTTGTAGTGAAAGTGCTGAGAATAAATCTTTGGGGAAGGAAATGAAATGTGTTTCTCAGATTTCTCATGCCACCTGCTTTCACTCTTGTATCCTCTTAAGGATATACCACAAGACAATCAACCCAAAGGGGATCACTGAAAAAAAATTATTTTTTTTAGCCCATCTGACTTTTTTCACTAGTCCATCTGACTAAATGACAAAGTAATTCCTTGTTAGTAAATCAGTTCAATTCAATTCAACAGAAACATACTGAGATTTTATAATGTAAAAGACACTGCACACTATGGGGTAATACAAAGATTTTGTAAACAAGCTTATATTCTAAATTGTTTTTAGCCCCTTGACGACCATATGATTCTAATTGGCAAGATCAAGTTTGGTTAGGTGGGTTTTAGACTTTTTTGGTCTCCTTGCTGAGACAATTAATTTACATAAGTAATTTTCATAGGAACTGATTTGCCTTTTTTGACATGAACTTTGATATGAAGCTTGTTTAATTTGGTCAGATTGGAGCTTAAAATAGCTCAAAATTTTCCTATCTAATTTTGTAGTTGTTTTGTTCTTTGCTCTAGCATGTAAACAATCTGCAGTCCAAAATATTCCCATATAATAACTAATGGTGTATTTTCTTTCAAGATATAATCAATTTATTTCTGTGTTATAATTTGATGTCCAACAACTTCAAACACCTTATTAAAAGAAATCTTTCTAGTCTATAGGTGTTAGGATCCCATAAGACAATGTGAGAAGCTTTGGTCTCTTTCTTTTTATTTTTCTTTTTCTTTTTTATTTTTCTACTTCATTTATTTTTTTAACATTTATTAATATTCATTTTTAACATGGTTACCTGATTCATGCTCCTCCTATCCCCTTCAACCCCCCCCCGCACCCCCCCCACGCATGGCCGATGCGCATTTCCACTAGTTTTGTCATGTGTCCTTGATCAAGACTAATTTCCAAATTGTTGGTAGTTGCATTGGTGTGGTAGTTTCGAGTCCACACCCTCAATCATGTCCACCCCGACCCATGCGTACAAGCAGTTGTTTTTCTTATGTTTCCTCTCCTGCAGTCCTTCCTCTGAATGTGGGTAGCTTTCTTTACCATAAATCCCTCAGAATTGTCCTGGGTCATTGTATTGCTGCTGGTACAGAGGTCCATTACATTCAATTTTACACAGTATATCAGTCTCTGTGTATAGAGTTCTTCTGGCTCTGCTCCTTTCGCTCTGCATCAGTTCCTGGAGGTCTCTCCAGTTTGCCTGGAACTTCTCCAGTTTATTATTCCTTTTAGCACAATAGTATTCCATCACCTGCATATACCACAGTTTGTTCAGCCATTCCCCAATTGAAGGACATACCCTCCTTTTCCAGTTTGTTGCCACCACAAAAAGCGCAGCTATGAATATTTTCGTACATGTCTGTTTATCTATGATCTCTTTGGGGTACAAACCCAGCAATGGTATGGCTGGATCAAAGGGAAGGCATTCTTTTATAGCCCTTTGAGCATGATTCCAAATTGCCAGCCAGAATGGCTGGATCAGTTCACAGCTCCACCAGCAATGCATTAATGTCCCAATTTTGCCACATCCCCTCCAACATTCATTACTCTCCCCTTCTTTCATTTTAGCCAATCTGCTAGGTGTGAGGTGATACCTCAGAGTTGTTTTGATTTGCATTTCTCTAATTATTAGAGATTTGGAACACTTTCTCATGTGCTTATTGATACTTTTGATTTCTTTACCTGAAAATTGCCTATTCATGTCTCTTGCCCATTTATCAATTGGGGAATGGCTTGATGTTTTATACAATTGCTTTAACTCCTTGTATATTTGAGTGATTAGACCCCTGTCAGAGTTTTTCGTTATAAAGATTTTTTCCCAATTTGTTGTTTCCCTTCTGATTTTGACTACATTGTTTTTGTTTGTACAAAAACTTTTTAGTTTAATATAATCAAAACCATTTAATTTACATTTTGTAATTTTCTCTAACTCTTGCTTGGTTTTAAAGTCTTTCCTTTCC
>NC_058133.1:238030381-238108645 GCF_016433145.1 Gracilinanus agilis
ATTCTAGCCTTTAGGGACTGGTTTTCGGCTATAATCTTTTGGTTTTCCTTTTCAATCTGGTCATTTCTGGTGTTCAATTTGCTTATCAGTTCATTTGATTTCTGAGCCTCACTTTCAAATTGCAAGACTCTACCTTTTAAACTGTTATTTTCTTGCCAGATCTCTTCCATTTTCCTCAAAATCTCAGTTTTGAACTCTTCCATAGCTTGTGAGGAGTTTTCCTTATTTGAGGAGGGTCCGGATGCTTGTTTGTTCTCCTCCTCTGTTTGCTCGGTTGTCTGGATTTTCTCTGTGTAAAAGCTGTCGAGTGTTAAAGACTTCTTTTTCTTGTTATTATTCTTTCTCTTCTGAACTTCCTGAGGCTGAGTAGCCATTGTTAGCCCAGCAGCTTCTCAGATTTATCCTCGCGCTCAATGTCTGTCCGTGATCTATTGGCTCCTGAGGTCTGAGTTCTGGTTTTTTCCAAGGTCAAGCCCCCTGGTGGGCCCCCTTGCTTGATCTTCTGCTGGAGGTTTCTTTACAAGTCTCAGGGCGCTGCTTCCACAGTCGTATACCCGTCCACACTGGTTCCCCACTTAGGCTTTAGTTCCTGGCTGTGTCTGCCTCCACCCATGCCTCTGCAGTGCCTGCGTTCTGCTCAGCCTGCACTCTGCGCCCAGCGTCCTGCTCCCGCGTTCAGATTCCGCCTGCGTTTTTTGGCTTAATGGGGTCCTAAGTCTTGCTGCTCTCAGGAACAGGTCCCGGAGCTGCTGATGGCTTGATGGGTGCCCCAAACTTGCTCTATTTCTTTTTAGCTGGCTTCGGAGCTATAGGTTGTGTGTGTGGAGGGGGTGGGGGTGGGGCGGTTGCTCAGCCTGCGATTTCGTGAGGGCTGTTTCACCCCTTTATAGCATGGAAATGCCTCGATTCCACGTACCTTCCATGCTGTGCCCTGTTGTGTGGGTTCCTCCGTTCGTCTGGACTTGTTTTTATGTCCCCTTGAGGAGTTTTGTGTGTTTCGGTCAGGAGAGGTTAAGAGCTGCTTCTTACTCTGCCGCCATCTTAACCCGGACTTTGGTCTTTTTCTTAACCCTGAGCCATTTTTTCAAATATATTTTCCCCATACTCTCCTATCTGTACTGTGAACTGAAATAACCAAGGCTCTGTCATGGACCCTCTTCTCTTTTCACTATCTTGTCTCTGGGTGGTCTCTACAGTTCTCATCGGCTCAAATATCATCAAAAGATTCCTAGGCCCATTGATACAACCCTTTCTCCTGAACTTTTGGCCTGTATCATCAACTACCTCCTGGACAACTCAACATATATAAAACAAAAATTATTATCTTTTTCATAAAACTCTTTTCTTCCAAACTTCCTTATTACTGCTGAGGGCCCCACAAAGTTTCTAGTCACCTAGGCTTACAACCTTGGCGTCATCCTCAACTCCTCAATCTTATTCACCCTATATACACAATCCATCTCCAAATTTTGTAATTTCTACCTTCACAGGATTTCTCATACACAACCCCTTCTTTCCACTCACACAACCACTATCCTATCTCTTGCCTGCATTATTGAAATAATATTCTAATTGCTCTTCCTACCTCAGATCCCTTCTCCCTCTAATCCAACCTCCACTGAACTGCCAAAGTGATTATTTATAAGCATAAGATTAACCATGCCACCTTCCTAATGAGTATACACGAGGAGCTCCCTGTTACTGCAAGGATCTAATATATAAAAGTCTTCTGGTTGGCACCTAAAGCCTTTCATTACTTGGTTTTCCTTTTCATATTTCTTACACTTTACACTTCTACACATATTCCATACAATCCAGCTACACAAGCTTGCTTATTGTTCCTTGCATCTGACACCCTTAGGCTCTCCACCATGATTTCTTTTCTTGTCTCTTAGTTTCCCTGATTTCCTTTAAGATTCAGCTAAAATCCCACCTTGTACAGGAAGTCTTTCCCATTATTGTAAGGTGCTTCCCTTCTGAAATTAATTTCTATCTATTTTGATTATACTGACATCTTGACTCAGCCATTCTTAAGAACCCCTTGTGAGTAAAGTCTGGCTTTTTATTTAGCCTTTCTTTAGGATAATGTTGGACATATAATAAGAACTTGATAAATGCTTGCTAACTGATAGACTGAATTATACTTCACATGGAGCTGGGCATGTGCTCTGGATCTTTGATAAAATATACATACTGAATAGAGATTCTGAGAAATGGATGTTTGCAAACTTGGTAGGCATCTTTTAAGTTTGAGAATTTCTGGTTTCCTGAATTAGGGCTGACTGGCTAGTGGGAGGCACTTCCTGCAAGTACACTGCTTTTCAGAGAAGTGTTTGCTGGACTCTTAAACTTATAATAATAATATTTATATAGCTATATGTCATATATTATTTGTGTAAGATTTGTAAAGTGCTTTACAAAGTCCTAGGCTTGCAACCTTGGTATCATCCTCAAGTCCTCAATCTTACTAACCCTATATACACAATCCGTTTCTACCTTCACATATTATCTCATTTTTATTTAAACAGAATCCTGAGAGATAGATGTTATTATTCCCATTTTACAGATGAAGAAACTAAGTCATGAGGAGGTTAATTGACTTGCTCAGTATTATGAAACTTTTAAGTGTCTGAGACAAGAGTCAAATTCAGGTCTTTCTGACTCTAATTCCAGCACCCTTTCTACTGAATTACATAGCTGTTTAGGTAAAGACTAAAAAGCCATTATCTGGCTGACCAAGAAGATGAGGACTTTGTGAGTCATTTGAACAGTACAGGTCTGCCTGTTTATTAGTCCCACAAAATGCCTTTACATTTTTGGTATATAAAAATTAAAGTGGTTATGCTATTGTGTTATGTATTAAGAATCTGTTATCGTGTATTATGAGTCTGTCATATTTTAAGCATTTTTAAGTAAAAGAAAGGAATAGCTTTCTTATATTTAGTATTTATACTTACTTATTTTTCTAAAAGGATCCTTTAAATGTAATAAATCAAGTCATGTCTAAGTTTTTTTTGTTTTGTTTTTTGTTTTGTTTTTAAACCCTTACCTTCCTATTGGCTCCAAGGCAGAAGAGTGGTAAGGGTCAGCAATGGGGGTCAAGTGACTTGCCCAGGGTCACCCAGCTGGGAAGTATCTGAGGCCAGATTTGAACCTAGGACTTCCCGTCTGTATGCCTGGCTCTCAATCCACTGAGCTATCCAGCTGCCCCCTCTTGTCTAAGTTTTTAAGAGATTCTTCCTAAGGTTCTATTCCAGGGTCTGGACACAACAAGTAAGAGAGACAAGATAAGTCTGGTTCATTTTCTTTGGGGGAGAAATTACTCCCAAGGGAAAGTCCCTTGGAGCCCAGAACCAAAGCACCTTGAGATCCTGAAGACCTCAGGGCACAATTACATAATTTATAAAGTACCTTCAAGCTCAAAAAATCTATAACACTTTCTTTGTACTATTTTTTTGTTACCAGTTTGTTCTCTCTACTTATAAATAACACTTGTAAATATGAATCCCAGAGATCAAGGACTATTTGAAATTTCTTTACATCCCCCAAAATGTAGTAGGACCTTGTTTTATGCAAACTCAACACTTGCAAATTCATGTTTACACATGATTGTCAATTGAAAAAAATTAAAGGCAGAAAAACATGTAAAATAACATTTTTAATTACATGCTAAATCCTTGCCTTTTCCAAATGGCATAAAATCTTGCAGCAGTTCACCCAATTATGTTCATTCTCACTCTGAGTATTGGTGGTGAGTTATTGCATTGTTTTGCTCCAAACATTACCTAATTCATCATTCTTTGTGCAGAGTTCTCTTTTCTAACAAGTCATGTCCTCTAATAAGACATGTCTTCATCAGAACAGTACTTCTTTATTTCATTAACTCTATTTTGTTTTTAATAATGGCCCCAAAGTACTGGTAGCTCTGATAAGTCTAAGAAAAACTATAAAGTACCTAGGTATGTTTGTATAAGAAATATTTCTTAAATAATGGGATTACTATTATGTGTGATTTTCAACTAAGTTGAAAGGTCTTTGAACATATTGATTGGTTATGATGAGGTCCTACTCTACCATAAAACTTGGTAGATACTCAATAAATATGTTATTGAGTAAGTGAATGATTATATGCTATTGTCACACAGGAATTTTAGAGCAGATTCAGAATGTGATGAAAAATTGTTATCTCTCATTTCTAATTCAAGTCAATTCATCAAATGTGAGTGGAGTATATAGTACAATGGCAGGCACTATAGGGCTAATAAGATAGAGAATGTAATCTTTGCACTTGGAGAAGTCACTGAACATTTGTTTCTCAAAAAAATTATAAAATTCAGTGAATTTAGTGATAATGCTTGGAGATCTTTGGACTACCAGATAAATCTAGAGAATCAAATCACTTTGTAATAGCAAAGCTGGGTGGGAAGTCTGCACACTTAGCAAAAATCACATAGCATGAGTATTCCTAAGAAGGGCTCTGCATACAGTATGGCTGACCCCTTACCCTATCACTGTAGGGGTTCCAAAGCTAATAGCTTTGTAAGCTTTTGGAATGTTGACAAAGCACTCCACCATATTACCACCCCATTAACTGGAAGCTATTGTCCTGCCACCAACAGTCATTTTCATTGTTGTAGTAATTCCAGGACCATAGCCAGCTACTATCTGGCATTTCTCTTGCATTCTTTTGATAAGATATCTATGTAACACTTAATCCAAAGAAATCTGCAGTGGGGAGGTTGCTTTTAATATGCAGAAGATACTAGCCATGTGCAGAAATAGTGCTGAGGCTCATTTTTTGTTGAATTAGACTATCAAAAAACAGCTACTAGGACCTATGAGGCCACAGATAATGTCTTACCTAACTTTTGTATGTCCCACAATGCTTTGTATGTAGTAGTAACCCTTAATAACTGTTTTATAAATGGATTTAACAACCTGGGAATAGTAACTCAGAGCTATGCAATATTTTATAATACTCACAAAACTCTTTCCTTAAAAAAATGTCATCTGCTTCCAAAGAATTGATAAAATTTGTATCTAGACCAAAGCAAACTTTTTTCTACTTTCTCAGCTTTTTTTTTATTCAAGTATTTCTCCACAAAAGGATTAATATAGAAAAATGTTTTCCAAGATTACACATGAAAAATCTATATGATATTGCTTATCATCTCAACAGTGGGGTAGGGGAGGGGAGGAGGGAAAGAATTAGAGACCCAATATTCTTTGAAAAACTTTGGAAGCTATTATTACATGTAATTGGGAAAAATAAAAGGGAAAATTAAATTTAAAGAAAAAAACTCTTTCCTTAATACCTAACAAACCCAAGACATTAGTGTAAATATATCTATTACCATTCAATGCATTCTAAGAGGATATATGACTCGATTAAAGTCACCTAGTTTTAGAATTGGGACTTTAACACATGATAACAGCTTAATAATAAAAATTCATGAGACAGCTTGGCAAAATAGAGTGCTGGTCTTCTGAGTTAGGAGGGTCTAGGTTCAAGTACAGCCTCTGAGTAAATTAAGGTCCTTATCATTTCTAGCTTGTATCTCAAACCTCTCCCAATTCCAATCTATCCTCCACACAGCCAACATAGTAAATTTCCCAAACTATAATGTCACCACCACTTTCTTTTCTCCGCCCTCATCTTCATTCAATAAACTCTAGTGGCCCCCTATCATACATAAACTCTCCTGTCTGACATTTAAATCTCTTTTACAATCTGGCTCATTGTAACCTTTCCAAACTTTTTAAACATTAATTACCTATGCATGTATGTACATTACACATACTGACCTACTTGGTTTTTTTCTTTCAAGAAGCATTTTTTATTATATATTTTGTAACTACTACCAACAACAAAACTACTTAATTAAACAAATGCATTTTAAAATTATGTGCAAAACCACAAACTCCACACTGTTTATAATTTGTTTTAAAATATTTAAATTATATATGTGTGTGTGTGCTAATATAAACATCCTCTGCTTTTAAGTTCCTTTTGCATTTGTTTTACTTGAATACTTTTTTCTCTTGATTTTGTCTTTTTTAATGTAATCATAGTATGTATTATTCTTATTCTCTTTTCATCTCCTCATCTATTTCTCTTATTTTCTTTATATTTCTAATATCTGCCATTTCTAATAACATAATACAAAACATTACATTCATATATCACAATCTATTCAGCCATTTCTCCCATTCATTGCATTTGTGTTATTTTCAGGTATTTTGTCATAACAAATAAAGCTTCCATGAATATTTTCATATATACACAGATTTTTACCCCCCTCAATAATGCCCTTAGAGCCTAACTTTAGTAATGGGATGTCTAGGTCAATGAGTATTAACAGCTTTACAGCTCTTAATGAATATTTCTATCTTGTTTTCTGAAAAAAAAATCACAGCTTCTCTAGCCTGTTTCTCTATGTTCCTATCAAGATTTAATTTAATCACTTCAGTCTTTCGGCTTCTTACTTAACATATATTACCAGGGCTATATGGCCTACTAGTTCTTTAACAGACACACACACACACACACACACACATTCTCTCTCTCTCTGTCTCTCTGTCTCTGTCTCTCTCTCTCTATCTCCTAATTTCCTTCAGGACTTAACTTGTGTGCATAAAACCTTCTATGATCTTTATGCTATTATTACCTTTCCTCCAAAGTTACCATGTATTCATTTTGTATATTCTTCCTATATTAACATAGAGTTGGTGTGGATTAAAGTACACCTCTATAAAGGGTCAATTCTAATCCTGGACACTTCTTGGAAAATTGTTTAGTCTTCTTATCTGGAGATAAGAAAGCAAACCCCTTATGAGCAACAACAAAACTCAGGAATGCAAACTGAACCATATTAAATATAATGGGGAAATATTTTACAAAATAAATAAAAATACAATACAGAATAGATAATGTGAATTTGTGGTTTTTTTCTGAGTCAATTTGCAACTGTCAGGAATTCCAGTCTATTTGAATTTGACACTACTGCTCTACACCAAGCAAATCACAGATCTGAAGACAGTGTTGTTGCTGTCGTTTGAGGTAGGAACCTCCCAGCATCATGCATCTGGATGACAGTAGGAAAGGGATTGCATCAGTTTTTAAAAGATTAACAGCTTCAAGTTCTCTCTTCCTTTCTGTCTCAGGCATATAACATCCTTTTAGTAGAATTACCATGAGAAGATGCAAGAGAGTGGCACCCTTTCTCTTATCCCTACTACAAGAAAACTAGAGGAACATGGCAGCTAACTCAGGGCCTAGCTAGGCAAGCAGAGCCTAGACATTAGCTACTGCTGCTTGTCTTTTCTGCTTTATGTTTCTGTTCTGATGATAGGAAACTAAATGGCTATGCAGAGATGAAAAAATCTAATTTTAGAGACAACCTTGTAAGTTTGAAAGACTAGAGATCCTAGGAACTTTGGTAAGTGTTGACTGGCAGTGGGGTATTTCTGAATTGAAAATGATGACCATTGACAGGAAGAGAAGCTCACAGCTCACTTGTTCTAGCAGAAGTCATATACCTGGAGGGTGTGGTGAGAGTAATGCAGAGCCAAGATAAAATGGAAAATGTCGATTTAGAAATCCTACCGAATACTTTATGCTTTTTTGATAGTTTTAAGTATCAACCTTCAGAATGATTAAAACACATTTATATGTTCATGTGGTCTCCCTCTTTAGAAAGCAGGCTCTTGAAAGGTAGAACTCATTTTATCTATCTTGAATTTAGCACAATGCCTGGCACATAGAAGGCACTTAATAAATGCTAGCTGGCTAATTCATTAGTTGATGTACTAAGTGAAAGTTCTGCCTCAAAAGAAATTAATAGACAATGTTTTCTTAACTTTTTTTAACTCACAAGCATCTGCCCTCCTTTCTATTTCCCTTTATTTCTTGGGGAAAGTAGGGGGAAGTGATGGAAGAAGAAAAACAAAACATCTGCAAAATGTAAGTATAGTCAAGAAAAAATTCATTCTGTATATTTAATCTATTATCTCTTTTTGAGGAGGTGAGCAGCACCATCCTAAAACCTAAACATAAAGGATGAGAGCATGTTTTATGACTTTTGGACTCCACAGCTACTTTTTCCCCTGGGAACTTACACAGAGTATTTCCTAGAATACTTAAAAATTCCTGATTATTTTCTTTTGGAAGCACAGTTAGGGACCTAGCTTTGACTATAGGATCATTTTTTCCACAAAGCTTAGAGACCCACAGCATAACACCTTAAATGGATCTTCCAACCATAAATATAGTAGATTCTAGAACTATCTAGGACTTCAAATCTGGACTGAGGATGCCTTGGAAGATCCAAAAGCAAGAGACTGAAGATGAGGTGTGGTGGGCACCTTCTGTGGATCATCTGATTATTAATGTTCCTGATTTTCAGCAAACTAGAGATGAAGGTCTCTGAACATAATGGCAATAGCACTAAAAAGAACTGAATTTGTCAGGCAAGCCTGATAGTAATTTGAGATTGATAAAATAATTCATTTCGGTTGATCCTCACAACAATAATATGAAGTAGGTACTATCATTATATTTATCCTTAATTTTAGGTGCAAAAACAGATTCAGAGAAGTAAATTATTTAGCCAAGGTCTCCACTGAGACCACCAAGATCTCCTTGACTCTTTGATAGGCAGCTAGGTGGCCCAATGGATAGAGCACTCAACCTGGGGTCAGGAAGACCTGAACTCAAATCCAGCTACAGGCACTTACTAGCTGTGACCCTGAACAGATCACTCAACTCTGTTTGCCTTAGTTTCCTCAATTGTAAAATGAACTGAAGAGGGTTAAAAAGCAAGCCATTCCAATATCTTTACCAAGAAAATCCCAAATCAGGTGACATAGAGTCAGACACTACTAAAATAATCAAACAACAGCAAACTCCTTAACTCTAAATCCAGAGCCTTTTCTAATCCAATATTTCACCAAAATGTGTGAAGTAGGGAATAGTTTCTATATGTAAAATAAGAATAAATTATATTTTCAGTATGTGCATTTTAGAGTTGCTATAAGGTTGAAATGTGATAATTGTCATGCCACACAAATATTAATTACAATGTATTTTCATTGTTGCCTCTATCCAATATCCAACAATTTTCAAAAGGATATCTTTGTCCCCTTTACTGTGGAAGAAAAATATTACTCTTGAAAGTAGTTTTGCATAAAAACCTGCTCCTTGATATCTCAGGAGCAAAGACTCTTTAATTGTTTTCATTCTAATTAAACTGTGAGTTCCTAAAGATCAGAGCCTCCTTTTGTATCCTCAGCATTTAACATAATGCATGGAAGTCAGTGGGTATTTAATAAAAGTTTATCAATTGAATTAAACCCTTTGTATTTTGCCACAGTCTCCATTTAGGCTGGTTTAATTATATACTTTTTATGATGAAGTGTGAGCAAACATAGCATGATGGGTTGAAGAAATGACATTGCTTATTGATTTTGATTTTGCTATTGTTGCTAATAACTTTGTGGCCTGAGTATATTAGTTTTTTTTAATTATTATTTTTTATTTTTTAGAAAAATTTTCCATGGTTACATGATTAATGTTCTTACTTTCCCCTTCCCCTCCCAAACCACCCCCCCCATAGACAATGCGCATTTCCACTGGTTTTAACATGTGTCATTGATCAAGACTTATTTCCATATTATTGATAGTTGCATTGGTGTGGTAGTTTTGAGTCTACATCCCCAATCATGTCCTCATCAACCCATGTGTTCAAGCAGTTGTTTTTCTTCTGTGTTTGCACTCCTGTAGTTCTTCTTCTGAATGTGGGTAGCGTTCTTTACCATATATCCCTCAGAGGTGTCCTGGGTCATTGCATTGCTGCTGGTACAGAAGCCCATTACATTCAATTTTACCACAGTATATCAGTCTCTGTGTACACTGTTCTTCTGGCTCTGCTCCTTTCACTCTGCATCAATTCCTGGAGGCCATTACAGTTCACATGGAATTCCTCCAGTTTATTATTCCTTTGAGCACAGTAGTATTCCATCACCAGCATATACCACAATTTGTTCAGCCATTCCCCAATTGAAGGGCATACTCTCATATATACCTGAGCATATTAGTCTTCACTTGTTCTAAGAAAAAAGATAATACTCATTTGTTGACTAAATCTAGGAGGCTCCAACCTCAAAAAAGCTGATTTTGTTTTAGGCAATAGTGTTACTTAAGTAGAAAGGAATCCCTGCCAGCTGCACATTAATTCAGAAAACCACAAATTAAATCATGTATGCTATATTGCATTTTTATTTATTTTATTAAATATTTCCCCAAAACATTTTAAACTGGTTAAGTCTTGCACTCAGCACAATTTGTGTGCTATTTATTGCCAATGGGTCCATGAGCTAAACACTTCTGATGTAGTGAACTCTTTTTGCCCGAGTAAATTAGGAGTCATAACTATCTGAGGCACAAAGAGACTAAGGGATTTGTTTAAGATCATGTAATCAGGAGGTGTCTGAGGGAAATCTTGAAACCAGACTTTTTTTCTCCTAGAAGTCAATTCTTTATTCACCATACTATTCTCTCAATAGATCATTAGAAAATTCCAAGTTATTCTCCTTGTTAAGAATTATTTCTTCCTGCTAATATTTTTTTCATATTTAGATGACCTTCCAAAGATGAAAGATCATTAGGTAATTCTGGAAGATTACTATAGTTTTATTCTGATTGTGAAATTTTCTGAGTAGTCTCCCCCTAACCAAAAAAAAAAATGATTGAAGTTGACTGTGCAATTCCCTTTGAACTGATCTGGCAGCAGGGCAGGACCAGGAATGGCTGAGTGGCTACAGCAATTAGTTTCTTTAAAACAGCCCCTACGGGATTCTCAGCTTGTGTCCGTGGCTCTCTACCAAACTCACAGTGCCAGGAGGACATGCCTGGCAGGCTCATTGAATCCTCAAATTACCCTCCAGGAGAGTCATCTAGAGCCTTGGATTACATTAACATTTTTGTAACAAGTTTGTAAAGTGATCCTGCCCTAGAGCCTTGGCATCAAACAAATGCTTTTCTGCTCTAAGGCTTCTTGTGACTGCACTTGAGGTAAGAGTGACTTGTCACTTGAGGTGACCCTTTGATATATTTGTTTCTCTCTGTATCATATATGTTAAACTGATGAATTTTACATGAACTAATTGAGCCATATCAGGTAAAATAGTCCTAACATCCTAATGTGAAAGCTGAAAGGGACCTTAAAAGCCATCCAGCTAATGCAGCCTCCTCATTTTAAAGATAAGACAATTTAGGTTCAACGAGGTGAGGTGACTTCCTAATGTCTCATAACTGGTAAGTGTCAGAGATGGGATTTGAATACAAATCTTACTAGTTCCATGTGGTCTATCCATTATGCCACAATACCTGCTATCCTATTTACTTCATTTTAATCCATTAATCCTTCTTTCCACATAGGTGTACAAATATTTAAAGGTGAAAGTATGGAGCAGAGACTTTATTGTTTTGTCACCTGATTTCAAAACAATCCCATATGATAGAAGATCCCTTGAAGCCAAATATTTCATGAGATGTAGGAAAAATGTAAAATCAACATCAACAAAATAATTTCTGCAATAAAGATGTGTTTTTTGATCATTTTTATCATAAACATACTGCCACTATTTCCCAGTTTCCACATTGATTATGCTACCTTTATCTTGAGATATACCAAAGGGCCACCTTTCCTAGACAGAGAAGATACAGTTAGAGGAGAGAGATGATAATGAGTGAAAAGGAAGGTTAAGAGAGGAGAAGGAATAAATAAACTGAGGCATTATTAGTAACAGCTGGCATATAGCCTTAAGGAAGAGAGTAGGACATCTAGTCTCTGATTCCTTCCATAGCATTCTATCTGTGAGGCTCTGGAAGTAAAAATTACCTTCCCTTTGCACCTCAGAATGTAGTCGTTAAATTCAAATTGTAACTTATGCTGATCATTTTAACATATTTTAGTATAATATTTCCACAAGTTAGGTGAAAGATCACATAGAGAAAATGGCCTATTTGCAAATGGCAAACCCACCTAGGTAGAGGTGGCTAAAGCGTCCCCCCCCAAACCACCACCACCTTTTCAGAACTCAATTGGTGTCCTTTAAAATGTTAATATTAAGAATATTTTTCTGAACTGAAAAACAATGTTTAAAGTAATTAAATCATTTTAGTGATTCGGGAATTAAATAAATAAGTGAAGGGGAAATGTATTAGATTTATCATTGGTTGGTAGGTTACAAACAGAAGATAATTGAAAAAGCATTCTCTTGGTCTTTCTTCCAATCTTACTTTCTCATCCTCCAGATATCAAGTCTGCTGGTCTACAAAACTATAAACTCCTCTTTGTAAGCCTTTGAAACTGTTAGGTTAATACACAGTAAACTTTTCCTAAATTTACATCAAAAGGCAAATTTGAACAATTAACAGCTAGAAGATATGTTCTTTATTTCCTTCTCCAGACCAGAAACCCTGTATTGCATTTGGGAACTGTTAAATAAAATACATAAATCTTATCTATATCTATAAATATCTATATATCAAAAGAAAAACATCTTTCCAAAATTCTTGCCTCTAGTGATACAATGACAAAAACAAAACAAATTTTGTCTTTGCTATAAAAGAGATTTTTTTAGGTGAGAAAACATGAGTCGGTAAACAATAACAGAAAGAAGCAAGTAATTCTACTTTTCTGGGTCTCAATTTTTTCATCAGTAAAGTGAATGAATTATACTTAATGGAAATCCGTAACTAGGAAATTCTGTACAAGGGACAAGAAGATAGAAACTCCTTCAGTTGTGCCAAGATATGATTAGGGATGTAGACACTAAATGATTATTCAATTGCAAATATTAATAATATGGAAATAGGTCTTGAACAATGATACATGTAAAACCCAGTGGAGTTGCTTGTTGGCCACAGAAGTGGGGAGGAAGAAGGGGAGGGAAAGAACATGAATCATGTAACCATGGAAAAATATTCTTAATAAGTAATTAATGAAAAATAACAAATAACATTTATTTAAAACTATCATTAGGTATCATCTGCAATGGGGATAAATTAGATGCCTTCTCAATAAGATCAAGAGAAAAAAAGGGATGCCCATTATCACCATTACCACTAAATATTGTGCTAGAAATGCTTGCAGTAGCAATTAGAGAAGAAAAAGAAATTGAAGGGACCAAAGTAGGCAATGAGGTAACTTAACTATCACTCTTTGCAGATTACATGGTTTGATTTATCTAGATCTGATAGAGGGAGGCTGAGGTCTCCCACTAGTATAGTTTTACTATCTATTTTCTCCTTTAACTCCAATAGTTTCTCCTTTAACTCCAATAGTTTCTCCTTTAAAAATCTGGATGCTATAGCATTTGGTGCATACATGTTGAGTACTGAGTATTTCTTCATTGTCTATACTGCCTTTTATCATGATGGAATTATCTCTTTCAATCAGATCTGTTTTTACTTTGGCTTTGTCAGATATCATGATTGTGACTCCTGCCTTCTTTTTTCTCAGTTGATGCCCAATGGCTTTTTCTCCAGTCTCTTACTTTTACTCCATTGTGCATTGACCTACCTCATGCATATTTCTTGTAGGCCATATATGGTAGGATTTTGGTTTTTAATCTACTCTGCTATCTGCTTTCTTTTTATGGGTGAGTTCATCCTATTCACATTCAGAGTTATGATTATCATCTGTATATCCCCCATTATTTTGATTGATTTCTTCTTTTAGTCCTGCCCTTTCTTGTTTCACTATTTCCTTCTACACCAATGTTTTGCTTTTAATCAACCCTTTTCCCTACCCTTATTTTACTTTCCTTCTCACCCCCTCACTTCTTATTCTTCTCTTATTTTTCTTTAATTTTTATTAATTGCTCCTTCCCAACATTTCCCTCCCTTTTAATATTCCCTGCCCCACTCCCCACCCTTTGTTATTCCATCTCAACTTCTCTGTAGGGTAAGATAGAATTCTATACCCCAATAGATCTAACTGTTCCCTCTCAGAACTAATTCCACTGAGAGTAAGGTTTAAGTATTATCTATTATCACTCTCTTCTTCCCTATTTTATAATAGCATTCTTCCTCCTCCTCCCCACCCCATGCACCTCTTTATGTGGTATAATTTATCTTATTTTTCTTCCTTCAAGTATCTCTTAGCGCCATCATCTTATTTTGTCCCCCCCCCAAATTTTTTTCTTGCATATCATCTTGAACAACTTAATACCACAACCTCTGCCTATGAATAATAATTCTATCTACTATGATAATGAAAACAATTTTTAAGAGATACGTATCATTTTTTCCATATAGGAATACAATCAATTTGACCTTACCAAAGCCAATAACATTTTTTCCCCTCTCCTTGTTTACCTTTTTACGGTTCTCTGGAATTTTGTATTTGCACATCAAATTTTCCATTTATTTCTGGTCTTCTCTTTCACCTCTCCAGAAGGTGAATTTTAGAAAATTCATACCCTTAGATAAGAACTTAACCTTCAGAAGGTAAGAACTTAAGCTTCAGAAGGTGAGAAGTCAATCCCACAGACACTGCCCTCTGGGCAGTGCTAGATAATTTGGAAACTGTGATTGGCCCCTGTGAAGAGGGGCAGAAACAAAAAGTCACCATAACAGCAAGCCTGAAACTCCCTCAGAGGAGATTGTCTTTGATAAGATAGTCTGAAGAGATTGCCTTCTGGAGATAATCTTCTGACTGGGGAGAGTTTTCAAGGGAGCTTTGCTGGAGACTATGGTTTAGATCGTGAGCTTGGAGCTCAGCTTCAATTTAGACTCTGATTCCTGGAGTTCGGTGAGTGAAAGGCTGACTCCTTTCCTAGTTTTCTAAGAGACTAGCTTACATCTTGGAGGAGGCTGTGGGGTTATTCACCACCAGCTTTCCTGGTTGAGAGCTAATTAATTTCTGCCTGGATTAAGCAAACCTGAAGTAGACATTTAGGTTGACAGGATAGGATAACCTCTCTAACCTCTGCATATTTCTCTACTGTATTGTTTCCTCTTTATTTTGTAAATAAATTTACAAATAAATAAAGATATAATTATTGGCAACCACATAATTTCACAAAATTATTGTCCTATTTTTAACTTTACAATGGCAGGTGATTCTTGGTTGAAGACCCAATTCTCTCTTTTTCATGAATATAATATTCCAAGTCTTGAGTTCCTTTAGTGTGGAGGTCGCCAGATCCTATGTAATCCTGACAGGAGCTCCTTGATATATGAATTGTCCCTTTCTGGGTGCTTGAAATATTTTCTCCTTGACCTGGAAGCTCTTGAATTTGGCTATAACATCCCTGGAGTTTCTTTTAGGGATTTAAAGTAGGGTATGATTTATAGATTCTTTAAATGTCTATTTTGTCCTCTTGTCCAAGAACATCAGAGCAGTTTTCTTGTATAATTTCTTGTAATATGATATCAAAGCTCTTGTTTCATTTCAGGCTGTCAGGTAGTCCAATAATTCTCAAATTGTCTCTCCTGGATCTGTTTTCCAGGTCAGTTGCCTTTTCAATGAAATATTTCATGTTTCCTTCTTTTTTTTCATTCTTTTGATTTTGCTTTATTAATTTTTGCTGTCTCATGAGATCATTAGCTTCTATTTCCCCAATTCTTGTCTTTAAAGACTGATTTTCAACTCTGATCTTTTGATTTCCCTTTTTGGTTTGATCTATCCTGCTTTTCATTGTTTCCAACAGGTCAATTCTTGTCTCCAATTTGCTTATTAATTTATTTGATTTCTGTGCTTCTTTTTCCATATAGGCAATTTTTTAAACTCTTAACTTCTGTGTATTGGCTCATAGGTGGAAGAGTGGTAAGGGTGGGCAATGGAGATCAAATGACTTGCCCAGGGTCACACAGCGGGGAAGTGTCTGAGGCCAGATTTGAACCTAGGACCTCCCATCTCTAGGCCTGACTCTCAATCCACTGAGCTACCAGCTGACCCCCATTTAGGCAATTTTGCCTTTTAAGCTGTTATTTTCTTTTTGTATTATTTTCATTTCTTTTCCCTATTTTTCCCCCATTTTCTTCTATCTTTCTTACTTGATTCTTGAACTCCTTTTTAGTTCTTCGAGAGCTTGTGATCAATTTCTCTTTTTCTTTCAAAAGTTTGGATATGACTGCTTGATTTTCACTACCTGCTGTTGCTTCTCTATTTTGCTGTTTTTCTCCATAGAAATTATCCAAGGTCAAGAGCTCTTTTTCCTGCTTTTTATTTCTTTTGCCACTAGTGGATTGGAGTTCCTGCATGTTGTTTGCTTTCTTAGCTTCTGTGTTACAGGGCTTTTCCTTGATAGTATCTTCCCTATCCAGTCAGAAGCCTGAGTGAGGGCAGGTAAATCTTGTTCTTTGTGTAATTTGCTTTAAAGTGTTTTGCCCTGATGCTATCTTTCCAGCCCCTGCTACATGGGTTGCAGCCAGCCTCACTTCTGTTCAAGCTCTGCACTCTGGTGCTCAGACTCTGCACTCCTCAGCCTTGGGTCTTAAGTCTTGCACTACCCTCAGGGGTAAGTCTGTAGTGTCCTCAGCCAGTCCCCAAGAATTTAGAGATTTCCCTGGTCATCACTCTGACTCCGGTGCAATAGGTGGTGTGGGGATGGGTGATTAGCTTGTGCTTTGATAAGTGTAGTTTTGCCTCTTATAGCATGGGAATCCCCAAACACTGCCTACCTTTAATGTTGTATCCAGTAGGAGTTATTTGTACAATTTTGGTTTCTGTCCTTTTGAGATGCTTTGTAATGATTTAATAGAAGGAGATTAAGAAGGCTCCTGCTGCTATGTTGTCATATTAGCTCCATCCCCTTTTTGTAGTTTAGTCTACTAGAGACCAGATGAGAGCTTAACACATGTTCAAATAAATATAACAAAAAAATAATAAATGATAAAGAGCTGTCAGCCAAGTTCTATTTGAAGTCCAAGAGCAGGAAGATCATTGTCAATTGGGGAGAAAAAGGGAGGCTTCCTGGGAGAGGTGAATTTGAGTTGAGAGCTTTCAAGAATGGGTAGAAATTCAACTGGAAGTGCTTTTTGTTTTTCTTTTCAGACATAGCATGAACAAAAAAATAGAGGTTCAAATATACTATAGGATGAGGAGTGAACAGAGAACAAATTAGTCCATTTTGCCTGGAGTAAATGCAGAATGGTATAATAAAAGATTAGAAAAGAGTAGTAGAGTAGTACCAGATTGCAGATGGCTTTAAATATCAAAGATATTTTAACTTTGCTTATTAGGTGACATCAAACTATTTAATCATTTTGAGTTATAGGAATGATACAAATAGGTTTGTGCATATAACAGATACTCTATCAATGCTGTGAAAAATGGATTGGAAGAGGGGAAAAGTAGAAGCAAGAAAATCCAGGCAGGTGGCAATGAGGACCTAAAGTAAGGTAGAGAGTAGGAATAAGGAGAAACAGACATTATATGATATCTTTAGGAAAGATGGATTTTAATTACAGCAAGGAGGCAGAAAAGTGGTGGAAGAAAAGTTCAAGAATAGAGAAATCCTGATGAGACTAGAACAAGAATTCCAAAGATCATAGTGACACAGGGTAGGAATAGATTAAAGAGAGAGTGAGTCTAGAGCTAAGAGGTAATTAGGCTTATGAGAAGTTAATGGGGACAAGTAGCTTACACCGAAAGCTACTGCTTTACAACTTGATAATTTGGATTGAAGCATTATGAAAAGAGAGAAATTAAAGTGGTATGTGGGTAGTAGGAACTTGGGAAATATACTGCTTCCAAATTCTAAAAAGGAATGTGGAATGTTGGTGTTTCCAAATATATCAAATGGGATGTCATGCCCAAGTGTTCTTTAAGCCTGCATTGATAAAAGCCATGAAGACTCCATGTCAAGAGGGTAACTGGTATAAAGTAAGGAAAAAAGTATATTCTATTCATTTGGGGTAATATTGCATCCCCAACTAAATGGCAGATAGCTGGGTCAAGTCTTCTGCTATTTATATTTAGCACAGGACTATCTGGTATGTCTCATTTTCCCTCCTCAGACTTGTGCCTTTGGAGCTTCATTACTGAAAGTTTTCCATCTCTCCTGAGCTGACTTCCTTTGGAGTTTTTTGTCCATGATATCCTATCTATTCTTTCTCTGGAATACTGTTCTCCAATAATCTAGAGTACAAAGTCAGATTATACTTATATCTCTAAGGTTCATATCACTCTACTTTGACAATGAATTCCTTGACTATTAATCAGAATAAGATCCAGAAAGAACTTCCATTTGTTGGTTCCTTCATCTTTTTAAAGATGAAAAATTTAAATTAAGTATAAACTGAATAAGTACCCTCTATAAATATAACAAAGTCCATTGGTACAGAATTATTTCCTCATTGATGGAGATCAGAGCACTGAGCCTGCTTGAAGGATAAGACATAGTAGGAGAGAAATCGAAGTTCCTTCTGACTTTCAGCTTTTAAGAAAGAAGATAGCTATTTTCTCATCCTTTCAGATAAGTGGGAATAGGTGATTGGAAAGAAGTCACTATAAAAGGAGCTAGAAGTCTCCATCATGTCCCTATCTCCAGCTTGTTAACTAGAGACTCCAGGGAATTTCCCTTTGGATGAGGTTTAGGACTCTCTCTTGCTCTCTGTTTCCATCTCCTTCTTCATCTGTCTCTCTGTCTATCTGTGTCTGTCTGTCTTTCTCAGCTGAGCAAAGATATTTACTCCCAGCAGGAAAGCTCCTTCAATTTGTACTGTCTGACTTGTATGCTTACTAATACCATTACCACTTTTTACCTATCTTTCTCCTTTCAAATCTGATATGTTTCCAGAGCCATATTCTAATCATAGGTCTCAATGATACCTATTTTAGGCAACTTAGCTTCCTTGGATTAGGAGCTCTAGTTCACTATAGACATTCGAAGTCAAAATTTCATTTAATTAATTAATTTATTTGGAACATTTTTCCAAGGTAACATGATTCATGTTCTTTCACTACCCTCCTTCCCCCCTCCTGTAGCCAATGCACAATTCAACTGGGTTTTTAAAAGTATCATTGATCCAGACCCATTTCCAAATTATTAATATTTGCAATAGAGTGATCATTTAGAGTCTACATCCCCAATCATATCCCCATCGAACCATATGATCAAGGAAATGTCTTTCTTCAATGTATCTACTCTCACAGTTCTTTCTCTGGATGTGGATAGTGTTCTTTCTCATAGTCCCTCAGAATTGTCCTAGATCATTGCATTGCTGCTAGTAGAGAAGTCCATTACATTCAATTGTGCCATAACGTATCAGTCTCTGTGTACAATGTTCTCCTGGTTTGGTTCCTTTCACTCTGCATCAATTCCTGGAAGTCATTCTAGTTCACATGGAATTCCTCCAGTTCATTATTCCTTTTAGCACAATAGTATTCCACCATCATCAGACACTGCAATTTGATCAGCCATTCCCCAATCGAGGACATCCCCTCATTTTCCAATTTTTTGCCACCACGAATAGCATGGCTATGAATATTTTTGTGTAATTCCTTTTCCTTATTATCTCTTTGGGGTACAAACCCAGCAGTGGTATGGCTGGATCAAACGGCAGGCAGTCATTTAAAGCCCTTTGTGCATAATTCCAAATTTCCTTCCAGAATGATTGGATTAATTCAAAATTCCACCAGCAATGCATTAGTGTCCCAATTCGGCACATCCCCTCCAATATTTATTACTTTCCTTTGCTGTCATATTGGTCAATCTACTAGGTGTAAAGTGGCACCTCAGAGTTGTTTTGATTTGCATTTCTCTAATTATAAGAGATTTAGAACACTTCTTCATGTGCTTATTGATAGTTTTGATTTCTTTATCTGAAAACTGCCTATTCATGTCCCTTGTCCATTTATCAATTGGGGAATGGCTTGATTTTTTGTACAACTGATTTAGTTACTTATAAATTTGAGAAAGTAGACCCTTGTCAGAGATTTTTGTTATAAAGATTTCTCTCCAATTTGTTACTTCCCTTCTAATTTTGATTACATTGGTCTTGTTTGTACAAAACCTTTTTAATTTAATGTAATCAAAATTATTCATTTTACATTATGTAATATTCTCTATTTCTTGCTTGGTCTTAAATTCTTTCCTTTCCCATAGATCTGACATACTATTCTATGTTCACCTAATTTACTTATAGTTTCCTTCTCTATGTTTACAAATTTTGCTGCTGCTTTGAATAAATGAGTTTCCTTACCATTTACTATGTGAATTCATTATAGAACTGTTATTTGGTGAGAACAGAGTCAAGCCTTTGGAGATAAAGTTTGCCCACCCCCTTTTCCAACAAATGAATAGCAATCAAGAGTTTAGCAGGAACCTAAATTACAACCTTTGAAAAATTAGAAATAGCTAGATATAATTCTAGCTCAATAACCCTTCTCTGAAGAGAGTAAAGCAGCCAGTCTCATGCTCCCCCCTTCCTGGCAGGAATCAAAGTATCCCTTGGAAAATGGTGGGGGAAGATATTAGAGAAGTCTATTCTTGCCTTCCTGTGAGCCACATTGAGACAGCCTCATGACATGAGAGAAACCAAGAAGTTATTAGTTGTTCTGCTTTTGATAAGAAAGAACTCAAGCAGATAGACTATATCATACCTTTGTGCCAATTTCCCAATTTCCTTATCTTTTTCTTCTTTCTGTTCAAATGATCTATAGTTTAAAATGATCTATGATGACACTTGTTTTTGTCTCTGTTGAGCTTCACCTAAATGTTATCTGACTTTTTTCTTTTTTTTTCTGGTTTCTGGATTTCCCTACAGGAATATATTTTTAATGTCTAAAAATACTCACCACTTTTTATCCATCTTCTTGCTTTGGAATCAGATATGCCCTACTTTTCCAGAATCATATTCTAGTCATAGGTATCAATTAGATCAGAAGTTCTAGTTCTACCTCTATCTAACTAGAGATAAGGCCAGGGTTTTTATTGATACTTCTTCCCCAAATTTCTGGATATTATAATTGCTGCTCTTCATTTTAGTTACCCTCCTTAGGATATTGGGATATTTAGGTAGTTTACTTATTGCCTTCACTACAAAATTTGATATAAATACAGTCTTAGCATTCCTTGTCAGTTGTATTGCATACCTGCACAATGATATTTTAAACCATGGTCCAGAAATCCAAAAAAATCTATTCCCAAATACCATCTTTTAAAAAAGCTTTTCATTTTCTAAAGATTTCTTTCTCTGAAGCCCTGGTCCCTGCAGTAATAGTAATCAAAACATTACCTCTGATATAAAAGATTTTGAGCCTCTGCCACCTAAGGATGATTATACAGTGAAGGATATTCTCTGGTTCATGAGTTCTTCCTGGGACTACCCTATCTTGAGGACCCCCAGCCACACTATTTCAATTTCTACTCAGTCTCTTAGTCTGCTCCATCTCCACACCAGCTACCTTACTTTTAACCAGATGTTCCCCTTTCCCTGCTGCCTTACCACTTCTTTTTGTTTTGTCTTTATTTATTAGAATATGAATTCTGTGAGAGTAAAGATTGTCTTGTTTTCTTGCATTTGTATTCTCAACACTTAGCACAAAGCCTGGAACAAAGTAAATGTGTAATAAATGTTCTGTCAATCAAAAAACAATCATTCATTCTATCTTGGGTAAGTCTTCATAATCTTCAGAAGTGGTTTTTTGTTGTTGTTGTTGTTCCTTTTGGAATGTGGCCATGTGAATGACCAGAAGTAGATAGTAAATATCAGGGTTAGTAACTTAAAAAAAAAAAAAACTCCTACCTTCCAACTTAGAATCAATACTTTGTATTGGTTGAAGGCAAAAGAGTGGTAAGGGCTAGGCAATGGGAGTTAAGTGACTTGCCCAGGGTCACACAGCTAGGAAGTGTCTGAGGCCAGATTTGAACCTAGGACCTCCCATCTCTTGACCTGACTCTCAATCCACTGAGTCACCCAGATGCCCCCAAGTTTGATAATTCTTGGGAGATTCTCCATCACAACCTAGACAGACTGTAATAACTAAAATTATGAGAGTGATAGTAGCTTAATAACTTTATTAAATCAAAGTTGTAGTAGTAAAGAGAGAAAGGTAGGGGAGAAGTAGAGGGATGCTTAACTTTCTAATCTATAGTTGCAATTTATGGGCCTCTAGCTGAACCCCAAAAAGGGTTCATTCTGCTCTCCATGCTCACACCAAAAGACCAAGACTCACTCCTGGTCTGAACTTATAAGCTTTTTTCTCCACCCACTAACTCTCATATGTCACATCTCAGGAACCAATCATAATTTCTTAATTTGCCTGGGATTCCCAGGGGGGCAGTGCCTGTTAAATCGGTTTCCTGTCTCAATGGGTCATTGGTTCTTTAACTTCCTTTCTCTGAGGTCTATCTATACCTGAATTTACTCAGTGTTATTTGACCTCCAGGTCACTGAGTGATCACATTAAAAAGGCAACACTGGAGAGAGAGAAATCGCTTCCAACAATACCCACTGTGATTCTATTGGGAGACAAGCATGTTAAAATCTTCCCACTTGGGGTCTTTGGGAGATTAACATGCCTGGTCTCTCCAATGAATCATTTCACATAACCAGCTTATATATCTAAAGATTCTTTTACTAGAGGAGTATAAAATATTGCACTCTACCTAGAGGAAATTACAATAATTTGGGGTTAAAGGGAAAGAAACGAGAAAGAAAACAAAAATGATTGATTGACACATTGACAAGACACCAGTTAGGGGACACTCCCCTTTGGCATAAAGGTTTATATTCAAAATAAATGATATGTTCAGCCCCCTTCAGTTCAGTTCATTATATCTCAAAAATAATTCTGGATCTTTTGATGTAGTATGTGGTTTCTGTAGGTATCCTTATGGCACCTTCTCCAAAAGATCCACTTTCTTGATTCAGGGTATTGGTGATTTTCTTTTCCTAAAATTGCTTTAAAAGATTTTAAACATTGAAGTTTAGGATAATTATATAACCCCTCCCCCCATAGAGGGTGTTAACCAACACTAAAGTGTGAAGGGAATCTCCTGTGGTCTTACTTGTGCCCCCAAACTGCTAGCTTTATGTCATATGACTGGATGTCACATAAGAATGCTCCAAATATAGGTCATGAGGGGCAGGGACCTAGGAACATGACCCAGAACATAAAGGTTACAAGTCCAGGGGCAAAGGGAAAGATAAAAAAGGGGATTCAAGGAAGTAGGATCTCTTTATTCTCTTGGACAGTGGTGGTGGAGGACTATGGCTGAGAGATAGCCATGTGGAGAGACATGTGACAAGATTAGAAATAGACTTCAATCTCTATCACCTTCTCTATTCAAATAAATATTAATAAACTCTATGGAAATTAAGGATCAGAGAATGTTAATTTTATTTAGTTTAATTTAGTTGGCTACCATAAAGTTTGAAAAGTACTCTTGTTTTCTTCATTTTCTTCACTTTTTACTCTCTCTAAACTATTCTTAAGTCAGTTTGTTAGAAACTAAATCAGATTAGCCAAAAAACACCAAGGGGAGCCAGCAATCAAGATCAACCAAAGCTACAGCCTCGTGGCTCAGAGTCCAAACCAAAAGGATTGGTAAGAAGGGATTGAGTATTGGGGGAGGGTAGTAAACTTAGATTTTAGCTTTTTTTTTTTTTTTTTTTTTTTTTTTTTTCCCAAAAGGAGCCAGGTTTTGGGAACTAACAAGCTCTGATTGCCAGACAGTGACCACGTGGAACTCCTGACCCAAACCAGTTACAACCCAAATCTCAGCAGTCTCTTGCCTTTAAAGGAGATTATCTTGCTCCTAGGCATATTTTTTGGGGGGCACCCAAGTCCCCTTCTGAGTCCTACATGCTCCAGCATTAGCTTAGGTAAAGGGTGGGCCATTGGGGAAAGCAGCAACAATATCCCTAAAACTGCCTCATGTTACGATTAAAAATGATAAAGACTGATATAATAATAGAAATTAGTAGTTTAATTAAAGCCATGGCCATGTTGGTAAAATATATATAAGACCGCGCCTATCTTTTATATTTACCGCCGGAGCCCATCCTGTCCCTCTGGTACGCCAGCCAGCCACTCTGCAAAACCCAGAGAGGCTTTCTCTAGGCCCTCCTCCGAATTTAAATTGCCCCATATGTGGGGCAAATCAGAAACCCATAGGGATCATGGGAAATGTAATCTCAAAGTCCCCACGTGTCCATAGGGAGTCTGCTAGACACTTCCCTGAATTTAAAACAAACATTCACAACCATGGGAGTTTGACCCTGTCTCCTCAATTTCAGCTCCCCAGACCCTGCAGTGCATCTCAGGCCTGCTAGGGGCAAAATTCCAGCAGGAGACCCTGGCTGCATCCTGCTTTCTCTACCCAAGCCTTTTTCCATCCCCAGTCCAGTTTTTTCTCTGCCTTTTGCCCTCCTAGGCCAGCTCACTGAAGCAACTTCAGGTGCCCTTCAGACCTAGTGCCCCAGCCCCCAAACCCCCAACCCTGTAGACCCACCTGGAAGCACCTGGCCACTGGCTTTTTACCCTTGAGGGAAAGGGAGAGAGCTCTTCCTGACCTCTTGGAGCTAAAATTCAGACCATGCCCTGAGAGGTGAAGTTTTTCTCTCAAATCTTCCTTACCAGGTTAAGGCTTTCCTACCCTCCATTCAAAGCTAACAAACTAAGGTAATTCAAATGCTAACAAACTAGGGTAGCTCTGTTCTTACACTATTCTTCCTTACACCCCACCCCCTAGCCATGGGAGACCTACCCCAGTGATGGGCAACCTTTTGAGCTTGGTGTGTCAAAATTCACCAAAAAACCAAGCATAACTCAGATAGTATGTCACTTCAAGAAAAAAACATAATTTCGTGATATTTATAGTTTAAATAACAGAAATGTATAATTATAATATGTAATTGTATTTAAGAAACCAAAATAGGTAAATCAATATAGGTAGAATTGTCATCTATAGTGCACAGAGTGTCCAGAGTACATTACAGCAAATATTTCATCGTTGGCATGTGGCCCCATACTTCTCTGAATGCGGCCACATATCATCAAAAATGCATATGCAATGCATGTCATAGGTTTGCAATCACTGCCCTACCTCCTGGCCAGTCATCTTCAGACAAGAAGTAAAACTGCAGGCAATTTTTTAAAAAAAGTATTAAATAGAATAAAATATAATTGAATACATCAAACTGAATTGAATCAAATTATTAATAATTAAAAATTAATAATATTGAATTACATTAGATAAAATCTAATAAAAACAAGTTAATAAAATTGAACAAAACCAAATTAAGCCAAACTAATTCAAGCCAATATTAATTAATCAAATATTCTAATTCAGTGCTTCATTATTTCAAACATCATAAAAATAATTTTAAAATAATAATTATTATTATAAATATGTTTATTATTGGTACTATTGCCTTGCAACAATTTCTAGTGCCTTGAATTGGTTTCTTCATTTAACCTACTATAGTTTAGTAGTTTTCTACAATAAAATTGAAGGAAATTGTGTCTCATTTTTAAAAAAATGTTTAGGGATCCTTTCATTGTTGGAATTGCCCATTCAGCAATAGTCTGCCAAATGTAATATTGAAAAATTAATATTATACCAAATGCAATACGCTAAATGTAATACTTAGAAATTTGTTTGGAAATATATTAGTTTAAAAAGATTATTGTGGTCGCCATTTATAAAAATAATTAACCCTTAAGTCACAAGGATGATAGTAGCTTTTAGCAATTTAATTGTAATATAAATGTAGTCTAAGAAAGAAATAAAGAGGAAAAGAAATTTTAAAAGTATTTCCTAGCCTACCAGCTGTAATAAGGAAAATTTATATATTATATAGATATATATTTAAGGTGTGGTCACCAGGAATCAATCAGATCTAGATTGATTCCATAATTAAAACAGACCCAAGTCAGGATGGGTTTATGGTAGTTTATTTACAATTAAGAAGGTTGAAGGTAAGAAGAGAGAGAGAGAGAGAGAGAGAGAGAGAGAGAGAGAGAGAGAGAGAGAGAGAGAGAGGAGAAACTCTGGTCCAGACCAGCGGAGGTCCAGACCGAGTGAGAATTAAAAGATTAATTAAATTAGGCTACTGGCCACAAGGTCTTTAGCAATTAGAGAGGCAAAGAAGCCTCCTTGAGGCAGAGACTCTGGAAACGCCAAGGTAGGCCCAAGAAAGTCAGCCTAACTTACCCACGTGACAATTCTGAGGGGAAGCTGCCTGAGGTCTCAGCTGAGATACTTCAGCACCAAGTTCAAAACATGAACTGCCCAATAGGAAGTTTACCATCATATTTGAAAGACAGCAGCTTTCGTCACTTCCTGGAGGTCCACCTCTAGTTCAAGTGGACAAATGGCAGCCTCAACACTGTTCTTGATTTGTTACTTATTGTCACGTGTGGGTAACTCATCTCCCCTCCCCACTAAGGGAGGTGGGGATGACATTATCTCTGGTGGCTAGAGTTTTAACTATGAATGGGGGGTGAGCTAATTCCATTTACACAATCCCTCCCATGATCACTTTGGGTGCCTAGTCACTCCAAGTGATCATTTTACATAATCATCTTATACCCACAAAGGTCTTCTAACTACAGTAGCTAGAGATAAGAGAGGAATGGAAGAGAGAGAACCCAAACCAATGTTTGCTAAGTGCATTGACAAGAAACCAATTGGGGCTGTCCCCTATTGGCATAAAATGTACATTCAAAGTAACTGTTCAAACCCCATCAGTTCAATTATACCCCAGAGTTCATTCTGTATCTCTTGATGCAACAAACCCCATCAGTTCAATCAATTGCATCCCAAAGTTCATTCTGGATCTCTTGATTCAATGTAGATTCTTCAGGCATCTCTCTGCAAACAGTTCATTCTCTGGATTAAAGAATCAGTAAGCTTCTTTCCCGGAGAATTTTTTCTCGAACAAAATCAAAAAATTAAATCTCGGATTTAATAAAAATACAATTAAATCTTGGATTTTATAAAATTACAATCTTCCCTGATGAGAGTATTTAAAAAAAACCCAGATCAGCTCAAGATATATGGTTGAGTTATGGGGTCATATGAGTAAATTCAAAAGAAAAAAAAAAACAAAAGTATAAAAAAGAAAATCAAATAGAAGAAAATTGAAACTTTGGGGAAAAGCAAACATTTAAAATCAGAATCAAAATATCAAAAGCTATGTATATAAGATTTCTGAATGAAAAGAAATTCATAACAGGGCCTTGTATAAGGGTCCAATTTATATAATTTCCATCCTACTAGTCTGTAGGACACAATGCAGTAATACTTCACTTACCCACTTGTAGCCAAGACTACAGGAAGTTGCCTTTCTATAAGAGAGAAAAAAGGACCATATTTATATGCCAGGGAAGTGCCTGTCATTCCCTTCACTCTCAGGAATATATGGGTGAGCCAGATGATGGCCAACCTGCAGGACCTGACTGGCAGTATAGTTTGAAGAGTCCTACATCTTAACACATGTTAAGCATTGCAACTTCGAGTCTGGCACTGAGTTCAAATCCTAAGTATTGGCATGTGTAGTGCAATTTTGTATCGGGATTGAGGTTCTCTTTACAAACTGTCTCCGTATGTGGTCAATGGTATCCTGGGCATGTGTGTCTCTAAGACCAAGAATTGTTTCTGCAGCTTCGATTACCCTATCCAGAAAACTACTCGGGTGTTCTTCTTCCCCTTGTTTCAGTTTTTCGAATTTTTGCCATGCATTTGACCTTCAATTAAATCTGCTCTGCACCTCATTAAATATCTCATATTGGCATGTTGTGTAAAATCTAGGTCTTGATGAACCAGTGGCCAAGATTCCAAGTTGGGATTTGTCCTAGTTTCATTGAGGAATTTTTCCTTTTCCGAGGGAGAGTAAAATTCCCCCAAAAGAAATTCAACGTCATCAAAACTAGGGTTAAATAAAGTGAACATCCTTTAAAACTCCTTGAGGCTCTTGAAAGTTTTTTCATAGAACTTGGGGAATCGCCTTTTTAGAACCTCCATATCATTAGGAGTGAATGCCTGTGGAGATCTCTTTATCATCTCTGATAATCTGATGACAGTTTAGTTGATAAGGAAATAAGGACAGAACAAGGGAAATGTCTTTTACTTCATGCTTCCAGCTCTGGCTCCAGGAGCATGGAGTTTATTATATATATTTCAAGACTCATTTCACACAAAAGAACCACCCCCCAAAACTTTGCAGATGCGCAGAAGTTACAAATTATGTCACATCAAAACACAAAACATTGGCTTCAGAATAGACCAAGGCCAAGGCTGAATTTTGACTAGGTTCTTATCAGAAAGCCAAGTTGGGGAGTATCTTGGCCTTGGCTATAACAGGCAGAAGCATTCCTTGCTGTGTTAACAGTGTTAACCCTTTAAATTCAGGTTTGATAGGAACTTAAAGCTTTTCAGTAAGGCCATAATACTTTTCAAGAAGAAATAACAAGGATCACAAAAGGGGTCAAAAGAGGAGTCTCAGATTTTTATCTATTCTCTTATTGGCTTCCCACAAATGCCCTGTATGTCTTTATGTGTACCACCCCCTCTCCTGGTTGAACAATAGTCCTATCCACAATCAGTAATACAGAGACTACAGCGTTTTGGATTGGTTGATCTTTTGCAGTGTTATTGTGTCCTAAAAATTTGGATTCCACAATCTCCAGTTGGAGGATTGTATGCTTGTCTAGTTCTTTTCCCTCTCTAATTTGTTTCAACACTTGGAACAATAGCTTGATATTCTCTACTAGTTCCGTGGATTCAGTATCAGTTTTTGCAGATGTCTTAAAGTAATTACAAAGGTGAGTCAGAACTGCCTTAGAGATTATAAGGATTTGCCAGAGAGATAGGATAATTGCAATAGCCGTGGGAATGAAACATATGCACTTGGCTAGGGTAAAGGCAAACCATTTATAGTAATCATATATTTCTAGCATTTGTTGTACTAGATTTGGGACTTTTACTAGCCAAAAGTTGTATGGACCTTGCATAAGCGACCAAGACATTATGGAAACACTGCCTAAAATAAATGTTATTCTTGCCAAATTCATTTTATTGTTTCAGAAGACTGCAGGTTTTTTTGTTAACTGTGCTCACCAGATGGAATAGAGGATAAAGTACTGTGGATAGGGGTTTGTGAATCCCTAAGGCAGTAAAGTGAATAAGGAAGGTATAATGGTAAAGGTGGTAAATTGAGGTGGTAGGAGTAGTAAGGAAATTACTGAATTTAGGCAATATAAACACGGAGGTATAAAGAGTTACAAGGGAGAGGATGAGATACTTTGGGCAAACAGCTACAGCCTGGGAGACCCAGACTGGGACACAGGCTTGAGACAGAGACACTTAAGGGAAACAGACTGAGCCCTTCAAGTAGGGAGGGCACTTCTACAGACAAAGGTTAGGGCTAGCCAAGAATGGCTTGAAACTGACTAGAGGGCTTTCTAGTCAATTTCTCAGGTTCACAAAGGAAGGGTTCAGAGGAAGTATTGAGATCTCACTTCCTTTAAAATGAACACCTTCAATCCCTCAGAACCCAGAGAGAATGTTATTCCTCTCTCTCCTCCTCCCTCTCTTATCAATCAACTAATGAAGTAGCCAAAGGTTTTGATTAAAAGACAAACAGGGTTTATTGATTTCTAGGGTTGATTGGAAGGGTTGGAGAATACAAGGTAACCTTAACAGCCGCCTAGAGAAAGCTTCAGGTGGGGGAGGGAGACAGGAACGTGAAACTGAGAAAGGACCTGCCTTAACTCAGCTCTCAAGTGGTTTTATAATCAATAGGGTTAGGAAAGTTGGATACAATGATTCAATAGATAATTTGTAACAAGGGTAAGCCCTATATGACTATCTAAACTATCAAGTTTAAAACTAACACACCGATCTACCCTCCTTTCAAAACCTCACAGAAATTCAGGCAGGGAAAATGAAGATGGGGGATAAAGGAGGTTAGGGAGATTCAAAGGAAATAGTTAAGCTAACAAATTTTAAGAGAAAAGCTGCAGAATATAGGCCAGGTTTCAATCCAAAGAAAGAGCTCAGATTGACCCTCCTCCTCTCCACGAGTCTCCTGGGTCAACTGCCCTTTCTCAAGATTCTAAACCCTTATCAACTGTCAGAAATTCTGCAGCAAGGCTTTGCAGGGTCGATATGCACCCTATTTGCACTACACGTGGGAGTACCTCAATCCCACCTGTATTTGTATGGTCTTTCTGACCTTGTGCTCCTTGGCACTGTGCAGATTTTCTCATCAATCCCATTGGGATTGGTCAGCCGGTCTCCATGACCTTGTGCTTTCTAGCACTCTTTAATGGCTCTTGTGTTCCTTTTTCCTGGAATCATACAAAAACATCAATCACAGCCCCAAAACATTTAACAATACATGGCAGGTTCCCACAGTCTGAAGCCTTGTGAGTAAGCAGTGATATTACAGCAAATATATATTAAAATTATAGTACTGCAAAAAATAAAAGATTAAGTGATTATATGTACTTTAAGTATAAGAAATGAGAAAAAGGGGGAAAATCAATTATTCTATTAAAATAATAGGAAAAGCAATAAGAAAATTAAAAAATAAATTCAGCAAAAAAGCAAGAACAAAACAAAAAAATATATATACAATGTGATTCCAAAAAAAACAAAAACAGCATCCATTAGTCTATGAACTGTTATCTCCAATGCATGTAACAAGAAACAATCAGTTTCAATAGAAGATGCTCTCTTTACATATAAGCAATGAATCAGAGTCCTTTTCTCCAATTTTTATAGCTGTTGGGGTAGTTAGTAATATTTCAAATGGGCCTTCCCATGAAGGCTGAGTTGCTCCAGTGCACTGGAAATTCTTTATATACACTTTGTCTCCTGGGTTCAGGTCATGAAGTGAAAAGTCTATTCGTCCTGCTTGTACTGCAGTTCCAGATTCATGGAGTTCACACAGTTTGTGTTGCAATTCCTGTATACAGGAAGCAATAGAAGTATCTCCTCCTAATAGTGATGCATATGCAGGAGAAAAAGGCTTAGCTTGTATAGGGGGATGTCAAAAAAGCATCTCATATGGTGAGATGTGTAGATCTCCCCTGGGCCTGCTTCTAAGATAAAATAGAGCTAGAGGGAGAATTTCAGGCCATTTTAGATGTGTCTCACTGCATAATTTGCCAATCATAGTTTTAAGTTCTCTGTTCATCTGTTCAACTTGGCCTGAGCTCTGGGGGTGATATGGTACATGGAATTTGGGAGTTATCCCCAAACAGGAATATATTTCAGATAAAACTGAATCAGTAAAGTGACTTCCCCTGTCCAAGTCAATACATGCAGGCAGGCCAAAACGAGGAATGATTCCTTTTAAAAACACCTTGGCGACAAAAGCCACCGTGGCTCGGGCAGTAGGAAATGCTTCTGGCTATCTGGTCAGTTTGAACTTGGTGCTAAAGGATCTCGGCTGAGACCTCAGGCACCTTCCCCTCAGAATTGTCATGTGGGTAAGTTAGGCTGACTTCCTTTGGCCTACCTTGGCGTTTTCCAGAGTCTATACCTCAAGAAGGCTTCTTTGCCTCTCTAATTGCTAAGGCCTTGTGGCTAGTCACCTAATTTAATTAATCTTTTAGTTCTCACCAGAGTTTCTCTCTCTCTCCTTACCTTCAACTTTCCTAATTATAAATAAAATACCATAAACCCATCCTGACTTGGGTCTGTTTTAATTATGGAATCAATCTAGATCTGATTGATTCCTGGCAACCACATCTTAAATATATATCTATGTAATATCTAAATTTTCCCTATTACACAGCCCACAAGAGTGTCTTCTGCCTCAGCTATCAAACTTTGAAGAGAGCAAATCCAGCCAAACAACACCAACCCCAAAAGCCCCTTTTTTCCCAAGCATCACTTCCTTTTCCTATGTGCTAGTCTAGGGCATCTCAGGAGTCACTCTGTTTGGAGCATTCCAGTTAAGTTAATGTGCTGGTTTGGCAGGGCAGAAAGTTCATGACCCTGGGAGGAAGGGATTCCCTTTATACAGAAGGAAGACCATATAGCTATGGGTTGTAGAAAAAGGAACCAAGAAAATAGAAACAGAAGAAGCTTAAGAAGTATTAATAACAATAATAATAACAATAATAGATACTCTAACAGGATCAGTGATTGTAATAGGGTAAATTATAACTCAGACCATAATGCACCATGCCAAGGAATCTGTTATCACTGTGAGGTACCACAGAGAAATGGTCAAAATGGTGAGAGGTGTGGCCAAAGGATCCTAGATGAATGATGGTACTCAGGATGGGAAAGGGATCTTAAAGAGTCTGAAAGTGAATTTTAAGCCCTTTGAGACCCCACTGCCTTATTAATGATAACTATTTCAGTTTTTTCCCCTCCCCATAGTGACATCTCTGTAACTCAATTTTAAATATAGATTTATACCCAAGAGACAAGGCGTATATAATGTCTAGTGAACTACTCCAACAACTATCAAAATTGGGGGAAAGGGCTCTTGGATTCGTTGCTCACATGTAAACTGGGTACCTTCTATTGATACCAAGTGACTGACTATATTTTGTCACATATATTGTATTTGCTTCTTATTTGTTTTAAGATTTAATTTTGGTTTTAAGTTCACATTTTAATCTAATCAAAAGTATTCCATTACACAATGTCACTTTCAGTTACTATGTTTTGGCTATTAAGTACATGTTCTGTTACATTGTCCTTCTTTGTACCCTCTTCCTATGACTGGACTGGAGATAATACCATTATAAAAGTCCATAAACAAGTTGGACAAACTCTTTTCCATGGCAAAGCCATAGGTCTTTATGGATGCTGGGTTTGTCACCAGATCCATTGGAGCTCTGTTTTGTCATGGGCAAAAATTCCAGTCCACAGTACTGAGATGCTACCACAGTTTGCAACACAAGGAGGTCACATATCACCTAAGAGGCCTTTTACTCCTTTTGCCTTTGTTAACTTCCACATAGATGATGATGGATAGACTCCATCAAAATGGTTACAACATTTTTCAATGACCTTTGAAGAATTTAATGAGCTGAAAATCTCCATTGATTTTAACAGGTCTTCAGAAGTGATTTTTGTGGGAAGCCGTTCTATGTATTAAAGCCTTTGGAGAAATAGGATCAAATTTAGGGCCTGTTATCTGGATTCCCTACGTGACCAATCCAGGCTGAGGCAGTCTTTGTGTTTGGTCCTGGTCACCTGAGCCCCAAAAGGCTCTGGTACCAGCAGGTAGGTTAATCCAAAATCAACTTGATCCCTCCAAGAAGGCTATTAGGAGTCATTTAGAGAAACAGAGTCTGTAACAGATATTTTATCTGGATCCCATTACAAAATCATCGGCAAGTAAAACTATGTGTATGATTTTCTGCACTGCATGTCAGGATGCAGACTGAATGGGCCATCTAAGATAAAAATCTGAGGCTCCTCTTTTGACTCAGTCTTTGATCCCCACCTTTTTTACAATTCTTATTGGAGAGCTTTGAAGTGGCAGACCAGCATCTACTGAGTTAATGATTCCTTTCCTAACAAATGTTAATTAGATAAGAGTGCATATTCAGATTAGAACTGGCTCCTTTAGGATTTGACTGGTGATATTTCCTCTCCCAGAATTATCCCCACTAATTGATGGTTGGAATTTGGCCATTGTCTTGGTACTTATACCTTTACTCTTTAGACTTTAATGGGTTATGTATGATCTGTTACCCCTTCATAGCTGTGTTCTTTGTTTGAAACCAGTATATAATAAACTCCCAAGCCCACAGACTTTGGGACAGCATGGGCTAACCACTAGTCTAGTTGTTCTCATTTTCTTTCTCCTGCTTTAACCATCCTATGCCACCACGCCGCTCAGGACCCCAAAAAATCATATAGAGGCATGGCCCCCTATAGATTTTTAGATACCTAAGAGCAACACTACCTCTGACAGATCATTTGTATACCTTTGATTTGTGTGTGACAAGAGATTATCTCTTGTCCATTGAGTAGAAGTGAGTACATTGGTGACAAAGTGAAATGCAACTGCACCATTCCATTCCCCACCTCCACATTTATCTGTGCTAGAGTACAGCTTTAAAATGCAATGGATGAGACATATAAATATGTGCCTTTTATGGCAGTTACGATCTCATCCTAGAGGAGGGAGGATTTCCCATGGGCGTTGGTGACCCCTGGACAGTTCTACATTTGTAACTCTTCAGCTGACTCTACCCTTCCACCAGGATGTTATTCCATCTGTATCAGTGCATGATCACTATATTGGCTGGATAGACAAGTCCATGGCCACAAATCTAGATTCTTGGTGGGATTCTAGACCCAAGAGGTAAAGGCCAAATTCAATAGCCTTTTCATCTGCAGTACAGAGGTTTTTCTGGGCAGAACTGCCAAATTTTGGAATGATGGCAATACACATTTTGTTAGAAATATTTCAGCTGAGGTTGAAAGATTGGATCAAGACACAACTCGGGCCATCTCCCAAACTACTAAGGCCATCTCTTACCTACAGGAAGAGAGTGACTCTTTAGCAAAAAACAGTTCTACAAAATTAGCTGGCCCTTGACATGCTCCCAGTCACATTGGGAGGTACATGTGCCTTTATTAATCAATCCTGTTTTTCTTATGTAAATAGGTCTAAAGAAATTGTGACAAATATCCATGAACTTCAAAGGATTTTAAATGGCATGCAATAAGTGGTTATAGAGACTCATGTGACTCTTAATGATAATCAGTGGAATCTGTCATGACTGCAGGTAACAGGTTTACAGTTGTCATAAAATGGGCTCTTATAATTTGGGGATTGTGGTACTTCTTAGAAACTACATTAGCTGTTGTACTACTGTTTATTACAAGCTTTTACCTGATGAAAAAAATTATGTACACTCACACCATGGATCATGGCCAAGTTAAAAAGGAAATAGAGCTCACTTTTGAGTGAGAAACCTTTGTGTTGTGCCTCTGTTTGGCTGACACATTGTTACATGGAATGTAAACTATAAATTCCTGATTTTTTTTTGTTTTTGTTTTTTTCTTTATATTTGCCAGATTCCTACAGGTACCTTAGCTTGGCTTTTATTTTGGCTCCTCTATCCCTGAGATTGAAGGTAAAATCAGACCAGGGAATCATATTTCTCTTTTACCTCAGAATCTAGTCCCTTCTCTTTTATAGTATGGAATTTTTCTGTAGTCCTGGCTGCTGATAATTAAGTGCAATATTGCTGCAATTGTCCTGCAGGCTTATAGAATATAAATCACTTTAATTGGGCGTTGCTGGTGATTCAAGGACATGTTATGATTTTCTTCTTTTTTACTTGTAATTTTATACACATAAGATTTTGAGTTATATTTTTTAAATCCAGAATTTAACTTTATCTCTTCTATTGGTTTTTTTTTGGAGGGGGGGGTGGTTTTCTTTTAAGAATTGATTCATATACCTCATAACTCAGCCATGTATCCCAGGGCTTATTTAGCAGATTGACTGGTTCTTGTAGGTACTTAATAAATGTTTATTAGCTATTTTAATTCCTTATCATCTCTTCTTTATCTGAATCATCTCTCACCTAAAAAAAGCTGTGAATCCACATCATTATTTTCAAAACAGGGAGCTTCTTTCTTCTCAGATAGATGGAATAGTAGATAAAATGCAATTCTGGCCTCACTTATTTACTAGCTGTGTAACTTCCAATAAGTCTGTACTTCATAATTTCTGTTTCCTCATCTACAAAATGGGGATAATAATAAACATCCAAGGGTGGTTGTGACAATAACTGCTAACTATATTATTATTATTCTCAGTAGATCTAATTCCTTCTTTTTAGCTTCATGCACTACTTACAAGTGCTAGGAACTACAGTGCATAAAATGTGAACCTAGAGTCAGCAAGTCCTGAGTTTGATTCCTGCTCAATATGACCATAGATAAATCATTTATTCTCTCTCAGTCTCAGTTTCTCCATATGTAAAATGGGAAAATGTACTATACTCTTCTGCAGTATAACTCCTGATATTTTATAAATGAGAAAAACAACACTCAAGAAAATTAAATACCAAGGCCACAGAGATTTTTTTTTCTACTTTATATGACCTCTGAACATCAACAACCAGCTGACCAAAAGGCATCCATTTTATTGTGCATAGCCCACATATATAATTTTCTCCCTCTTTTCCCCCAGTCCTTGAGGTCCATTTGAATTAGATTTCATCCGATAAAAATGTTGGAGGAATAGGAGAAGAAGGCTTATATAGTACAGCATAGTGAGAAGAACACTAAATCTGGAGTGTAAGGACCTTACTTTGAGTCCTGCTATGTTAGTTATTGACAATGAACACAGAGTATTTTCATCTATTTGAGCATAGACTCCTCTTCTTGTACAGAGCCATTCCCTGACAGTTATTGTGAAGAAAATGCTTTAAAAATCTGGAAGACTTTAAAAATATGAATTAATCAGCAATATTGGATGACAGTTATCTGTGAAAACTTGGCTATTGTCAGCAACACAGTGATCTGGGACAATCCTGAAAGACAGGGAATGCTATCCACCTCTAGAGAAAGAACACTTGGACTCATCTTTCATTTCAGTGTATTTTTGGTTTTATTTTGGAGTTTTGGTTATGAAAGACTCTTCTCTTATAACAATGACCAATATAGAAGTGTGCTTGCATGACAAGAAAAAAAAAAAGAAATATGAGTTAAGTACAGAGAATAATTTGTCCTGAAACCCTGTCAAATGATGACTTTGCTGAGTGAGGTTACCTGTTCTGGGTGACATAAATCAGAGATTTTCAAACACTAGGAGAAGACGTAGAATGCATGCAGAGCTGGCACACAGAGCTGCTCCATCCCCCCTCTTCCCAACACCAGAAGACATTATTTGCATGCTTACCCCTCTGCCCAGCAGCCCAAAGCAAGCACATTCTCCCTCAACTCTCTCTGGTAAATCATGGGCTCACAGACAGCTTGAATTTGCCATCTGGACACTTGAGCTTGTTAAAGGTTTGCACACTGTTAGGTGTTCACTTCCAACCTTGTGTTTGTAAGGCAGGGTAATGCTCTTTCTATCTTTTATTTTTTTTTTTTAACCTTCCATCTTAGAATCAATACTAAGTATTGGTTCTAAGGAAGAAGAGCAGTAAGGGCTACTAGGCAACTGGGATTGTGACTTGTCCAGGACCACACAGCAAGGAGGTGTCCACCTTTCTACCCCTGGGTAATGCTCTTTTCATGGACATACTTCCTTTCCTCTTCAACACACTTTGTAGCCAGAATCAGGTGAAGCAGTTTGTAGAGACAGAATTCTTCATGAGACCAGATGAACAAAGCAGGGATTCAATTTGTTTAGTAAAAGTGTGCATGAAACAAAAAAAATCTAATTAATTTTAGACAGACCTTACCTTGAACCCAATTGAGGCAGCCAGTGTCTGGAGGGTCAAGCCAGTTTGACTTGTCTGGACTTGTAACAAAGCACTGCCCTCCAGTGGCAAGCCTTGTTAAACACACGTTGGTTTAGGAGAGTACTCTCCAAAGGGTTCATTCACCTTAGTTGGCTGAATTACAATTTCTAATGGAGCTGCCAGACTTTGGCTGAGGTTACTTTTGTTAATGTGAGTAGTCCTATTCCCACTGATCCCAGAATCTTTGATGGAATAGAGAGGTAAAGGAAATTGTTCTGTATCTCCTGGATTTTTCCTATGTTTGAGACTCTGAATAGGCTGGAATTGAAGGTCTATTGGACAAATAAACCTCTCTTCCCAGTCTTCTTCAGTATCCAACATGGCTGGCATTAGGAAATCACAAAGTATAGAATAAGTGATTATTAGTGCTGGAAAGGAAGTTTTAGATTATCTAATTCAAACTCCTCACCTTACAGAGAAGGAAATAATTTTGTATTTATAACAGATCATCTGCCACTTAATAATTAGTACAGCTATAAGTTTTACAAAGCGTTTTACATATATTTTCTTATTTGAGCCTCACAATGACTCTGTAAGGCAGGTGATATTATTATCCTGACATTACAGACAAAGAAACTGAGGCCTGAAGAAATTAAATGATTTTCCCAGGGTCAGACATTAAATTGTCTGAGTCACAATTTGAACTCTGATCTTTCTGACAACAAGACCTAAGACTAACAGTTTCCCTTACTTGTCTGACCTTGACCAAGTCCTACAGAATCTCTAGTCCTGTTTCTTCACTTATAAAACATAAGAGTTGGTCTAGATGACTTCTAAGGCACTATCCAGATCTGAATCTTAAGAAATCCTTTGCAGTTATTTATGAAAAACAGAAGGAAAATGACTTGAGGCTATTGAGATTGCAGGATCTAATCCAGCTCCTACTATTTTTAGGTGAGGAAACTGAGGTCCAAGGGGCCAGAGAGTTGGCAGGAAGATGGCAGAGTAGATAAGAAAAAAGTTTAGAAGACAAAACAAAACAACCTTTGGGCTCCCAGAGATCCAGGAACAAGAATCTGTGGTGGAGTCAGATGTAGCTACAGCAGCTGGGGCACAACCTGAGGAGCAAACTACTTGCTCTCACTCAAAAGCCTTACAGCGAATTAATAGTAGAGGCACACATCTATTCCAGGCTAAGTCATTCTATCCATTATCTCCAAGTCCCTCCACAGGTTATTCCCCATGCCTAGAATGCATTCCTTCCTACCTCTACCAAATATTATCCTTAGCTTTATTTTAGTGTTCCAATAGTGTCAACTCCTATGAGAAACCTAGCCCAGTTTCCCTCACTGTAAATTATTGCATATATTTCTTGTATCAGTTTTCTATGTACATGGAGAATCTCTCTCTCACACATACACATATATCACCCTTCCCATCATAGAAAATAAATTCTTCAGAATCAGGAAATGACTAATTTTTGTTATGTCCCCAGTACCTGACACAATGCCTGCACCATAAAAGACACTTAATAAAGGACAAGTGAATTTAATTCAAAAGGCTCTTTTCTCAAGGAATTTATATTCACCTGGAGATAGGGGATACAATATGTGCCTAAAGGATATCAATTTTAAATATGTGTATAAATACATTTAGATAGATAGATAGATAGATAGATAGATAGATAGATAGATAGATACAGATATAAACATTACTGAGGGATGGATTAAATTATAGCATATAGGGGGAAAAAATACCATACTACAGAAAGCATGTTCAAATGATATTCAGGAGACCTGAGTACTAATCTTAGAACTGGGAAGTTGCCTAACCTTTGGGGGACCTCCATTTCCCTTTCTATAAAAATAAGATAATTAGATAAGACAATCTTCAAGGTCCCTTCCAACTCTAATATTGCTCAAAAATAATTTATCAGTGTGATATACTGACAGAAGTATAGCTTTGTGGTTTGGGAGGCTTGGGGGGAGGAGAGATAACAAGATTTATCTCATGTCCTCCCTCATTGAACTCTTGGGAATATTTTACTCCCCAAAAATTTCACTCTCCAGCTCTTCTTTAAGCACTCAGATCAATCATTCCAACAAGTATCTACTATGTGCTATGTATGTGTGTATATTATAGAATATATAAAAAATAGCTTGGGGAGGGAGGACTTTAGCATCTGGGGTGGAGGGGTTCATTACGACATCACACTTGAAGAAAACTAGAAATCTAAGAGGCATAGGCAATTTATTTCAGGCATGAGGAATGGCCAGCCCATAAAAAGACACCCAAATGGGAGATGGAGCATTAAGAGTAAGGAATAGCAAGAAGACTAGCTTGGCCTAACTGTAGTGTTGTGTAGGGAAGTGATGTTTAATGAGACAAATGCATTTGCATTTTGGGGTCAGGTTATTCTAAGAGCCAACCAGAATAATTTGTATATTATGCTAGAGGAAATAGGCAAGTGATATAATATACTGAGTCAGAAAGTGATATGGCCAAATCCATACTTAAGGAAAATCACTTTAGTAACTATATGGAAGGAGGATTAGATAGAGAGAGACTTAAAGCAAAAAGACTAATTAAGAGGTTTTTGAAGTAGTCCATGGCAAGAGGTAATGAGAGCTTCATTAGAATGGTGATCCAGTGACTCAAGGGAAGGGTTAAAACTAAAAGAAATAATGTGGAGATACAAACAAGATTTGATAACTGATTAGATGCTTATGGTAAGGAATTGAAAATGACTATATGGTTTTGAATCTGAGGATAGTGGTAGCCTGGGCAGAAAAAGGGAGATTTAAAAGTGCCCTGAGGACTTCTTGGTTAAGATTACTGCAGAGTAAAAAGCAGCTGCTGAACCTCTCCTAACCCACAAAGATAGGACTCCTCAAAAGGACATAAAAACGAACCCAGACGAATGAAGAGAACCCACAACAGGGCGCAGCATTGAAGGTACATGGGATCAGGGTATTTCCCTGCTATAAGGAGGTGAAATAGCTCTCGCTAAAACACAAGCTGAGCAACCCCCTCCTCCCAACACCACCTACAGTGCCAAAGCCAGCACACAAGAACTAGAGCAAGTTTGGGGGCATTCATTAAGTTCTTGGCAGGGCTTGCTCCTGAGAGCAGAAAGACTTAAGACCCCAAGAGGCTAAAGAACCAAACTTTGAACACAGACCTTGAGCGAGATGCAAACACAGGCGCGGATGTGGACCCTGAGCGCAGGTACGGACCTAGGGTGGGGACCCAGTGCAGAGGGGTGCATGACTGTGGAAACAGCACCCTGAGACTGTTAAAGGAGCTTTGGGCAAAGGAGCAAGCTAGGGGACCACCAGGAGGCTTGACCCTGAGAACAACTAGACTTCAGGCCTCAGGAGCCTAAAGAGCACACACGGATCCTGGTTGTGAGGATAAAGCTGAGAGAGCCCACAGCGCTGTGACACAAGCAAAAACTGCTCCACAGCTCCATAGGCAGAGAGCCTGTTTGCCTCACCCAGACTTCTGACTGAGAAAGAAATAATAATAATGGCAAGCCAGTCAGAGGAACCCAAAAGAGAAAAATCAAGAAGAAATCTTTAACACTTGACAACTTTTACACAGAAAAATCCAGACAACAGAGCAAACACCAGAGGAGAACAAACAAGTAATCACATCCAAACCTTCCCAAAAAAATGAAAATTGGTCACAAGCTCTTGAAGAGTTCAAATCTGAGATCATGAGAAAGATGGAAGAGATTTGGTGAGAGATGTGGGAAATAGCTCAAAAGGAAATTAACAGGTTAAAAGACAGAAACTCCCAATTGGAGAAAGATGCCCAAAATCATACGAAATGGTAAGCAAAACTGCAAACCAAAATTAAACAGCTGGAAAACAGGATAGACCAAGCCAAAAAGTAAAATCATAAGATTATAACAGAAAACCAGTCTCTAAAGACCAGAAATGGGCAAGGGATCTCTCAAGACAGCAAGAACAAATAAAGCAAAGTCAAAAAACTGATAAAATAGAAGGAAACATGAAATATCTCACTGAGAAATTGACAGATCAAGAAAACAGGTTTAGAAGAGACAATTTGAGAATAATTGGTCTTCCTGAAAAAGCAGAAATTAATAGAAATTTGGACTCTGTACTAAAAGAAATTATTCAACAAAACTTCCCTGAAGTTCTTCAACAAGAGGGCAATATAGACATTGAACGGATCCTTAGATCACCCTCTACACTGAACCCTGAAAAGACAACCTCCAGGAATATAATAGCCAAATTCAAGAGCTTCCATGTAAAAGAAAAAATTTTACAAGAAACCAGAAAGAGATAATTCAGATATCAAGAAGCACCAATCAGGATCACACAGGATCTGGCAGCCTCCACACTAAAAGACCGCAAGGCTTGGAATATGATATTCAGAAAGGCAAGAGAACTGGGTCTATAACCAAGGATCACCTATCCATCAAAACTGACTATATACTTCCAGGGGAAAGTATGGGCATTCATCAAGATAGAAGATTTCCAAGTATTTGCACAGAAAAGACCAGGGCTAAATGGAAAGTTCAATATCCAACCACAAGAACCAAGAGAAATGCGAAAAGGCATATAAGAAACAGAGGGGAAAGAGAGAAAACTCTTATTTTTAAATTTGCCTCTTTAAGGGCTTTAATAAGATCAAATTATTTGTATTCCTAAATGAAGAAATGTTATGTGTAATTTTCAAAAACTGTATTCACTATTACAGTAACTAGAAGAATTCTTCATAGGGAGAGGTTGGAGCACTAAATGGTCTAAGATGAGATGGGGGGGAATAGGAGGGTGAATAGTAGATGGCACCAAGAGAAACTTGAATGAATAAGAAAAATAGGACATTCTATAACACATAAAGAGGGCATGGGAAGGGGAGGGGATGAATACTATTATAAGAAGGAGAGGAAGAGAGCATTAAGAGGTAATATTTAAACCTTACACTCAGTGGAATTAACCCTGAGAGGGAAGAGTGGCTATATCTATTGGGATATAGAATTCTATCTAACCCTACTGAGAAAGTCAGAAGCAATTAACTAAGGAGAGTAGAGGAGTAGGGAGGTCAAAAAAGGGAGGGGAAGAAAGGGGGGGAGGGAATTTATTAGGCCTTTAAAAATAAAGAGGGGAATAATAAGGGAGGTAGTGGAAAGGGAAGTAAATCAAGGGAGGAAACAAGAGGGATTGGTCTAAAATAAACCAGGGATAAAAAGGAAATAGCATAAGAAGAAGAAGGGATAGAACTAGGAGAGGATACCAAAATGTTGGGGAATACACAACTGATAATTATAACTCTGGATGTCAATGGGATGAACTCATTCATAAAAAGGAAGCAAATAGCAGAATAGATTAGAAACCAAAATCCTACCATATGTTGTCTACAAGAAACACATATGAGGCGGGTGGATATACATAGGTTTAAGGTCAAGGGCTAGAGCAAAATTTTTTGGGCTTCAAATGAGAAAAAGAAGGCAGGAGTGGCAATCATGATTTCTGACAAAGACAAAATAAAAATAGATATGATTAAAAGAGACAGGGAAGGTAATTACATCCTGATAAAAAGCAGTATAGACAATGAGGAAATAACAGTACTCAACATATATGCATGAAATGGTATAGCATCCACATTCCTAAAGGAGAAACTGGCAGTGGAAATGTGCATTGGATATGGGGGAGGTTAGGTTGAAGGGGGATGAAGGGGAAAGTAAAAATAAGAATCATGTAACCATGGACAATTTTCCTAAAAAAATAAAATATTTAAATCTAATTATTAAAAAAGTGCCCTGAGGTCAAAACATCAAGAGAAAGGGGTGGGGGGCAGCATAAGATGGAGCTTATATTCACCCTCTCTGGATTTCTCCTCCAGCAGCCTCCCTGCTGTCCATGATTAGAGCCTTGAGTTTGGCACAGCTATGCCAGCGAGGCACTCCCTCAGACTAGTGCCCCAGCCCACTCAGAGATTCCAGGATCCCCTGGAGACTCAACACATTAGGTGGAGGTGGGGAACTGGGATCTTCCTCCTTTCTTTCCCCTCCCATGGATAGTACCAAGAATTCAGGCTTTTTTTTTTCTTTTTTTCCATGTACCTTTTAAGTTGGGTTCAGCTGGAGGATCCCCCAGCTCTGTTCTGTTGTTGGATTTGGTTTTCTGTTCCCTTGGAGCCCTTTGTCCTTGATTGGTGGTGAAGGGCTTTACAGAAGTCTACAGCCTTGCTGCTTCTACTCTGCCATCTTCCCAGAATCTCTCAAAGAGCATCATTGTGAATGCAATATTCTCAAGGAGGCAGGGAGACAGGCTGAGGGTATATGGAGAGGGGTTAGCCCTGATGAGAAGGGTTACCCCTCAAGATGACTGGACTAATGAAAAGAAAATGAAGAAAGAAATTAGCAAGTTGTGTGCCATAGAGAAGAGGCCTCTGAAGTGTGGTCCTTAGCTCAAAAGTGGTATGGATGAGTTGAAGAAAGATAAGTTTGAAATAACCACTTGTGGGGATTGTGATAAAAAGCCATTTAGTGAAAAATAAAATGATTGTTTTGCCGCAGTAAGAATATAGTTTATATAAGATAATATATATTTTGAGTATACCCAATCAGCAATGTTTTTATTATTTTCTCCATATTAATTTAGGAGAGCATGTTATGAGCAAACAAGATAGATCATGGAAACTAACCAAAATAGTTTGGCAAGGCATGAATCATGGGCACAAAATATTCAAGAATAGAGGACCATATAGATTTGAATTAGTTAACAATGAAATTGTTAGTCAGAATTAGGATGAGTAGGGGTGATGTTTGAGAAAGTACTGAGGGTAGAAGTACTGGATGTGACAGTGAGAATGAAGAATGACTTCAGGGGGACTGAGTCATAAAGAGGGATTGCTCAGTACACGTAGAAAACTCTTTTAGAGTCCAGGATCTGCATTCCTACAGGGAGTTTGCTCACCTGGAAGTCCCTACACAATTAAAATTAGAACTCTGGAATCCCCACAAATGTTGTGTCCATCAGATAGCTCCTTCCTCCCATACCATTTAGTAGCTAATTTGGATTGAAAGTTTGGGCTGAGGTTTTACTCAGTCTCCCTCCCCTTCCTTTTTATATCTATAACAACTAGACTAGATCAAACTCAGGCTCTGGTAGTACCTTCTGCACTGTTCTAAGCACTGGTGCCAGATTTTAGGGTAACCCAGCTGTTGCTGTCACTTTGACCCTCCACAGTGTGGTGGGTGCAGAAAGTAAGCAACAGGTGATTTGAAGGCATCCTATTTAAATCTACTCTGTAGAGGGACACTGAAATAACAGCTGAAATGCTTATCTTACCAGGGGGAGTGACGCTTAGCTAGGCTGCACACTAAACATCACAAAAGAAGAATAATTGATCACATTAGGATGGATTCTTGTAGGTAAATGGGACTAAATTTGTTACCAGGTCAAATTCAATCAACAAATGTTAATTGATCACTTTACAAACATGGCATTATACTAGATGCCATGCCTTATTTTAAGACAGAGTACTTTAGATTTCTGGTCCTAAATTACTGACATTACTGGACAAAGGTACAAGCTATCTTCTATTTAGGAGCTTACCTACACAGTTTGAAATTATCCTTATTATTGCTGAACCTTATTTTCCCTTCTAGGAAAAAAAAATAAATCCTTATAGCTTGACCTACAAATCTACTTGGGCTAAAATGTAGGCTACAGGGAAGAAAGTATGAAAAACTAAAGTGGCATCAGAATTAAAGGAAGTTTAAATGATAGTAAAAAAACCTAGAGATTACAGTCAGAAAATGGGAGAGAACTCACAAGCCATCTAGTACACCTCCTTCCTCATTTTGGAGATGAGGAAACTGAAAAAACTTTTTGCCCCAAGTTACTCAAATAGTAAACATCAGAGGGAAGATTTCTTTTTTTTTTTAATATTATGCCTTTTTTTTCATTTTTATTGTCATGCAAAACATACTTCTATATAGGTCTTTGTTGAAAGAGCACTCTCATACAAAACCAAACACCAAAATAAAACCTAAGGGGGCAAAGGGGAAAGTAGGAGCATGAATCATGTAACCATATTAAAAACGAATATTAATAAATGTTTAAAAAAATAAATAAATAAAACCTAAGACACACTGATGTGAAAGATGACTCCAGCAGTTCTTTCTCTGAAGGTGAATAGCATTCCCTGTCATAAGTCTTTCAGAATAGTCCCAGATCATTGCACTGCTGAGAGTACCCAAGTTTTCACAATCCAAACATTCAATTTTGCTGTTACTGTATACAATGTTCTCAAAGGGAGAATTTCAAATGAATGACACTGTCACCAGAGCCAATGTTCATTCAATTGTTCCATAAGGTGGCAATAAAACAGTTATATATATCAGCATAGCATCATAAAAAGAACACTGTATATGGAAGACCTGGATTTGAATTCTGTCTCTGTTACTACCTCTGTGATTTTAGGCATGTCATTTCCTTTCTCTGGGCCTCAGTTTTCTTATCTATAAAGGAAATTGTTGCCCTGTAACAGATTTAGAGCTAGAAGAAATGTTAGACCTCCTCTCTTTCAACTTTCTGTAATTGAGATCTGATGAACATACAGACCCCTAGTAGAAGAAGATTAGCTTCCTAGCTTGCTTCTGGGTAAATGGTGATGACATGGAAGGGAAATAATGACCAAAGCATTCATAGACACTGTACTTGACTACCTGCATGGTTGGGAGGAGCCTTTTCCAAACTGCACCATAGCCAGAATGTTTGGTGTCTTCATAAAGTCCTTAGTCCGGGGGGATTGGGGGGATCTAGATGGCACAGTGGATAAAAAGCAAGGCCTGGAATCAGTAGAACCTGGGTTCAAATCTAGCCTCAAATACTTCCTAGCTGTGTGACCTTAGGCAAGTCACTTAAACCCATTGGCCTAGCCTTTGCCCTTCTGTCTTAGAGTTGTTACTTAAACAAAATGGAAGGATTTTTTAAAAATCCTTAGTCGATTTCATCTACTTTCTCTTTGCCTCTTTTCCTTTCATTATGTGACTCCTTCACTTCTGATGTCTGGTTAGAGACCATGGTGTACAGGAGAGTAGTCCCTAAGGCCTGAGGTAATTTGATTCTGAGCAACATTTCTTGATCCTTGGACTTTTTGTTTGTTCTTTTCCATTTTAAGTGAAGGTAGTCTCTAACATTGGGAATTTCAAAGGTCATTTAAGTTAGACAAAGGAATCTAGGTCACATTTTGCAGCTAACAAAAGATTGATAAAATGAGAAACAGGGATAGAACTTTAGGAGTGACCTTCAGTAACCCAAACAGAAGTCATGTAGAAGTCATGCAGAAGTCATGCAGTAGTCATGCTGCATCTGTGCATGAACTCAGTGGGACTAATGTTATATAGAAATTGAACTAATCTTTGAACCTACTCTCCCAGAGATATAGAATGTTGGAGGTACTGGAGAAATGCTTGTACATTTGTATAAGAATTCTATCTTTGAAGTAAAGAAAACATTAGTAAAAGAAAAAATCCTCTAATTGATAATAAATGCTTAAATGGAACTGGAACACTATTAATGATACTTTTAGTCATTAGCAAGGGAGAAAGATAGCCTATGATCTTCTCTACTGAGGGTAGAAATACACCAATCCCTTAGAGCAGTGATGGGCAAACTTTTTAAAGAGGGGGCCAAAGGAAAGGAAATGTTCATCCATCAGTCTGTTTCTAAGGCAACTCTTTTGAAGCTTCATTGTATTGTATCCTATTCATTGTATTCATCAGATTAGGAATAATGTTGTGTGGCCAGATAGAACATTTCAGGGGGCTGCATCTGGCCAGCAGGTCGTAGTTTGCCCATTTCTGTCTTAGAGAATTCCAAAACTCTGAATGGAAAGCCTGGCTCTGGGAGGGTGCCTCCTATAAATAGTTTTTCCAGGTCTAAATTTTATAATTCAATAACCAAGTCTTCATTTTCAAGACTAGTTTGGCAGTGACAAGGAAAAAGGGGGGGGGGGGAAGAAAAAGATCTGAAAGGAAGCTTTTGTCCAGGTAGATGGTAATGAGAGTTTTTACCAGTCATTGCCATTAGAACTAGAGAGTGTCATTGGAACTAGAAAGGAGATAGATATAATAGATGATGAATAGCTACAAGGAAAAGTCAAAGAAAAAGGTTTGACAAATGATACCATAATTTTGAACATGGGAGACTGGGTAAATGGTGATAGCACTAATAACAATGTGCAATCAGAAAAAGAATTTTAAAAGACCGAGTTTGAGAGAAAGGACAGTTGAGCTGAATCTCAAATTTGCTTCTGGCTGGGTCCAAGCTTAGGTTTACCTTCTTTTAACTACCCTGAATTCTGTGCAACTGCATGTGTCATCTGCATTCCTATAAATATTTGATTATCCTTTGTTCTGTTATTTTCTCTGTCTACAATTATTTTTTTCTCAGGGGTGAGAAAGAAAAGCATAACTCTTTCTTGTACCAATTAACTATAAATTCATAAAAGTCAGAAAGTCAAGTCAGAAAGACTAATTTTTTGAGTTCAAATCTGATCTCAGGCATTTATTAGCTGTGTGGCTCTGGGCAAGTCCCTTAACCTTGTTTGTCTTAATTTCCTTATCTATAAAATAAGCTAAACCACTCTAGTATCTTTGTTAAGAAAACCCCCAAAATGGAAAGACTTCCAGGAATTGATGCAGAGGGAAATGAGCAGTACCAGGAGAACATTGTACACAGAAACTGAAACATTGTGGCACAATCAAATATAACAGACTTTTCTACTAGTAGCAATATAATGGTTCAGGACAACACCAAGGAACTTATGAGAAAGAACACTATCCACATCCAGGGAAAGAACTGTGGGAATAGAAACACAGAAGAAAAACCTATGATTGATTACGTGGTTTGATGGGGATATGATTGGGGTTTTGGCATTTAAAAAATTACTCTATTGCAAATATGAATAATATGGAAATAGGCTTTGAAAAATTATACATGTATAACCCAGTGGAATTGCTTGCCAGTTCAGAGAAGATGGAGGGAAAACAGGTGGGAAAAATCATGAATCATGTTACCATGGAAAAATATTCTAAATTAATTAATTAATTTTTAAATGAAAGAAAATCCCAAATGGGGTCACAAAGACTCAGACAGGACTGAACAATAGAAATATTTTTTATTGTGTTTTTATTTCATTTGCTAAACATTTCCCAATTATATTTTCCCATAGGCCTCAAATTTGACACTTTTAATCTAAGAAGATTTCTATGATCCTTCAAAATCTAAATCTTAGATCTTATGAAGTTTCCTTTCTTTTTCTTCCACCTTCACCCCCTCTTCTTTTCCCCCAAACCACCTTCTTCTTCTGTGAAGGTTTCTTCTCATAGTGAAACAAAAAGAGGTTAGGATAGCCAATTTTGAACCTCCCCTGGGCTCTTTGCAATGTGTCTACTGAGCATTTTTAGACCTATGATGAACTTTGCCCCAACTCCCTTCAGGAAATATAATACATTTTGAAGAGAAACTCTTCTAGTTATGTAGTAAAAATAGAAAGAATTGTTGGTTTGGATAGATTACCAGGAAAGGAGAGAAATACAGAAAAGAGTTTAGAAACTATCCTTATTACCATTTACATTTTAATAAATCTGGACAACTATTACTCTTAAGACTTTTGGTAACTGCAACTATATCTATGTTTGTCATTTTAGTTGACTCCTGTGTTTTCCTATAAGTGAATTTCCATGGCATGACCATTAGATACAATCTGAATTCTTGGCTTGAGAGCACAATTTGGCCTTTTGCCACCTGTGCGACATGGGGCAAGTTGTTTCTATTTTGGGGTATGTTTCCTCATCCATAAAATGTTATGTTATATTGTGTTAGCTATGTTATGCCATGTTATATCATATCATATATTATATTCATATCCTGGGAAATGATGGATGCCACCTTGAATGACAGGGAAGGCAGTTGGAAGACATGGAATGTTCCCAGGTGCTGTGAGCCAGGGGCAAATGTCAGTTGGCCTGGCAGTATAAATAACTCTGACAGCCACTTGGAAGGGGTCTTTTGGTCTCGGATCTTTGGGCTCTCTAGGTCTTTTAGGTCTTGAGGTCTCTAGGTCTTTCTAGGTCTCTTTAGGTCTCTAGGTCTTTGGGTGGTGAAGGGAAAAAGGGAGGTCTATGAAGAAGAGGATAGGAAGAATCTGAATATTTCCTGAAGACTGTGAGAACTAGTGCATCACCAAACACTGGCAGTGAGAAAACTAAGAATAAGATCACCAACACAGCTGCATCAATAGCAGTCCCTATTCTCTGGCTTGGCAGTGGCCAGGCTGGGCCAGAGGGGTAGTGGAGAATAAAGCTCCAGCTTCTACTAGATCAATAGCCTCCAGTACTGATTGTCAACTAGTTATAGATATTAGATTCATAGGGTCTCCAATCCCCATTCCTTGTCCTGTTTATCCTTTCCCTGATTATAGATGAAGAGAGTTTAACAAGTACCTTCCTGAGTGGTCTTTATATCATGACCCTTGGGGAGGGAGTCAAAGCAGTCAGATATCAAATGTGATCCAAGGCAAATCAAAAGCCCTATATTAATTTATCCTTTCGGGATTCCTCCCTGGGCAACTGTTAGAGAAAGGGGGAAATTATAACAATTATCAAGGGTGATCAGGATTGGTGTTCCTCCATCATCTGCAGCTAGGGAGAATACAGATAGATTCATTCACATCACTGTATATCTATATCTACCTAGGCCCTTTTTGTTTATAACACATATTATATCATATTGGGTGATCTCTAAGTTCTCTTTTAATTTTAAATCCCATGGTCTTTGCTTTCTTCCTGCTGAACAAGAAAGGAGAAGAATCTTAACCAGTTCAGAAATAGATGTAGGAACCACAGATGATAAAACAAATGATGACAGTAAAAAAAGGTTGGGAGGAACTAAAAGCATCAATCTCTGGAGTCCAGAGACAAAAGGTAAGATGCCTATTAATGTCCACTAGTTGTGACTTTATTCCTCATGACCATGAAAGCACAAAACTTCTTAGATAAAAATAGCCTTTGCCATTTGGGAGTTACTATCTCATGGTGATATGTAGACTGGTGGCAGGATAGCTCCTGGGAATGTCTCAGCATTGCTGAGGGTAATCAGATCACAGTTCAAGCACAGAAAGTAGCCATAAAATCCCCTCAGCCCAAGGTTGTTTTTAGAAACAAACCATTTGTAGAGGTATAAACAGACTCCTGCATGCTAGACAAATTCTTTGCTCCACATTCTCAGCTGCTGCAATGATCCAGACTAAGAGAAATTGAAGCTTGTATTCCACAGCTGGTGGAAAACTTCAAACATTAGTTTTCTCTCCATAAGGACTTGTTACTTTTTTAGAACCAGTGTCCCACATGTGAACATAGAGAGATCTGTTAATCAAAAAAACAAAACAAAACAAACAAAAAAAAAAACAGGGTATCTCAAATCACTCCCAGTAAATTCAGACTCTTGACCTCTAAACTCTAAACTCTAAAAACACTCTAAAACTGTGGTTCTCAATTTTTTTTTAATTCTATATCTCTCCAACAACAGAAAAAGTGTATTTGTTTTAAATATAGCTACTTAGTAGAATTAACAGAAAAAGCTTTTATAAGAAGAGAGAATAGACTGAAATCAATATGTTCAAAAGCAGGCATTAAATTTTACCTGTGACTCATCTTTACTCATTCCTTTTCCTAACTCTCATTTCAAGGATTTTCTACTTTTTTACCATTTCATTAATTATTATCTATTGATACTTCGTTTCCAAGACAGTTTCCAAGACTTCTATTTTAAGGACTACACTTAGGTCCTTATTTAAGGTTAGTACAGTATCACTTAAAAATAGTGAACTTAGTGTCTTGTTACTCTATAGTGGAATTCTTTAGAAAAGGTGAATTCTAGCAGAGTGAGCTATAAAGAAAATTTTTTTAAATTAATTTTCCATTGACTTCAATATAAATGAGTAATATTTCTACATGATGTTTTCTTCCAGTAGACACATGGAGAACTTCTAGAATTTAATTCCCTTCTTTTTCTTTCATTTTGAACTTTTATAATATGTAAAGTCACTGATAATAATAGCATACTGTTAGGTGCCATATTATATATGCCAGTCTGAAACTTCAGTTTGAGGCTTCCAGTTTTGTAAAAGTTGTATGTTATCTGTATCAATTTTGAAATCTATAGGATGAGTTAATTTCATTAATCGGAAGCAAGAAGGTGATCTGTAGTATCGTCTTTTATATACAGATCCTCCTAAAAATGAAGGTATTTTTTTAAAGTCACCATTTTGACCATGGCAATGCCTGGGGGGGTGGGGCAATAACTCTTTCAATTTGATTTCCAACCTCTGAGTACCAGTAGCTATCAATCACAGATCTGGAATTGATTCCAGTTCTTTTTTTTTTTTAAACCATTATTTTCTCTCAGTATCAATTTTAAGAAAGAAGAATGGCAAGGGCTAGGCAATCAGGGTTAAGTGACTTGCCCAAAGTCACACAGCTGGAAAATTTTGGAGGCTAGATTTGAAGTCAGGTACTCCTGACTCCAGTCCTGGTGTTCTATCTACTGTGCTATCTAGCTGTTCCATTCCACTTCATAATTATTTATCACACTTTTGACTGAGGCATTAAAAAGCCATGTTCCTAAGGATCAGTTGTACACATTATGTGGTATATATAGAGAATTGATAATTCAGAAGGCTTGAGTTCTAATCCCTTCTATGCCACTTACTAACCATATGGATAGAGGATAGGGATTGGACCTATGATTTCATTGTCATAAGGTGCTCTCTTATTGAAGAAATTCCCTCTAACAATGCAGGATGGCACCTTCTTTGCAATTTAGAGACTTGGAAAGCTACTTAAAACATTACGATTAAATTACTTCCATACAATTTGGATATGTCCTCAGTGGGACTTAAACCCAAGTATCCTTGGTACTCAGGATGGCATTTTATCCACTGTACCACAGTGTCTTCCAATAAATGCTTCTGATAAATCACTTTATTTCTCTGATCCTCCATTTCCTCATTTACAAAATGGAGAGAATAACAATTACTTTTTTTTTATCTTATGTACTAGGACTATATGAGAATCAAATGAGAAGGGATAGAAAAATATTTTGACAATTACAATATGCTAATATCATTGTTAGTATAGACACCTTGAAATCATCAACATGTTGATTCATATACATAATAGTCTCATTCCTATCCTGAAAGAATACTACGAGATAGTAAACTTTGTGATTGCTTCCATGGATTTTCCAATGTGCTCTCCACCCCTGCCTTCTCTATGTGAGATCACCTTGGTGCTACACCCAAAAGACTTAGCTTTAGGCTTTTATATTCATTTTCTCCCCCACTCCTACTCCCCTTTTTAAAAATTCTCTTACAGAGAAGAATAAGGCTGATACAAAACTCAATGCAGTTTGGGAGGTGCTAGGGGAGAAGAGAACTTGACACTGGGTCAAAAGAAGCAATTAATTCATCAATACAATCACCAGCTTCAGGTATTTACCACTTCCACCTCACCCCTCTTACCTTCTGGTTTAGTCCCAGAGTAGTTACGCCTCCAGGATGTAGGAATGAGGGTTAGTTTGAGTTTCAAAGTGTATACAAGTTCTAAAGGCTCTTACTTGCTAGACATATTCTTACCAATAGAAGGCGATATTGAAAAGGTTGCCTTCAATTTTGCTGGCTTTGAAACAGTCCGGACCTACTCAATTTAATATGATTCCATGTGATGCTAATACTTTTTAATTGATGGAAAATATAGTACAATTTTAAAAATTTATTAAGTTGCTATTCTGCCCAAGGGCTGAGGGAGATATTTAAGTGAAATAGATTCAGGCCCTTTCCTTAAAAAACTTGCAGTCTAGTTAATAACTACCCAGAAAAATAAGTTCTAGAACACATGGGGATTCAGAGAGAGAGGAAGAGGTTGGTCCTGTCTCTTTTCCATCCTACTTTTTCTAGGACTCTAATGTTCTCAAAAGAATGAAGGGAGATAAAAGAACATGGTTCATCACTGATGACAAAAGATTCTATCAACTCCATTTTAAGGATAGACCCATACATATCTAAAGGAAAGTCCCCTATAACTGAGAATAATTACTCTGAAAACCTCAGAAGAGAAGCATCCATGTAGGCCTCAAAAAAATAGAAGTGGGTTAGATGAACTCTAAAGTCCCTCTCCATTCTCACATTCTATAGTTTTCTGCTTCCATCTATATATTGCCATCTTCACTTGGTGGCCAGGTTATATATTTTCTAAGGAAAAGAGAAGGATCTGACAGGGGAGATAAGAATATGGCTGAGGGGAAATGCCTGAAACTAAATCAAGATTGGGTTAAGGAGAGAGGTATAAAGCTCACATTATGTTTTTCCTTCAAGAAAGGAATAAGGTCACTATTTATGAAATCCTAAGTATCAGCAATTTTTTTAGTTTCCCAAAACTGTGACAGATAGGCAATGTAGTTATTATCCTCTCACAATGTTGATAGAAGCACCTTTGCCTCAACACATTATCAAAGCACAGAGACATCAACATAAACACAAAAGTATCTACATTATTTAGCTCTGGGTGGGGGAAGAGAATAGAGTGAAGCTGTTCAAGAGTGAAAGCAGAGAAAAGTTTATTGTGTGTGTATGTACAGAGGAGACAAAGCCACATGGCAGCTACAAGCACACATGGTTAGGAAACAGGGAAATATACATTTTGCATATTTTCTGCCCAGCTCCCAGAAGTAGATCACTCTTCACTTTCATGTACCACCTGGAAATGGGAAAAAAAAATTAAGCTGTTTTAATTCACATCAGATACCACTGCATCTATCTTCCATTAGCCTCTTACCTAAGGTATCTTCATTTATTTGCCTGTCTATATTTCCATGAGAACTCAAGTACATTTTATGACCCTAATGTCAATGAACAGTAATATACACAACTTCAGGCACTTTATAATCTAGAAATTCTGGCCCTAAACTTTTTTAGGAAGAAAATAAACTAGGCCAAGAAATAAAAGAGAGGTGAATTTTAGCAAAAGTGGCTAAAAGCAAATGTTTTTCAAATAGATTTTTCCGTTAACTTCAATTATATATTTAAACAGCTCTTTTTTGTAATGACACAGAATTGGAAATTGAGATATCCATCAATTAGGGAATAGCTGGACAAATTGTGGTATATAAGTTGGTGATAAAATTCTATTATGCTATAAGAAACAATAAATAAGCAAGACGATTTCAGAAAAAGCTGGAAAGATCTGCAGGAAATTGATGCAGAGTAAAGTAAACAGAACCGGGAAACATTATACACTTGATCAACTGTAAAAACTTGGCTACTCTCAGCATTGTAATGATCTGAGACAATCTTGAAAGACTGAATGCTATCCACCTCCAGAGAAAGAACTTTTGGAGTCTGGTGGGTATCTAATATCTTTCTAATCTAATCTAATAATTTCTAATCTAATATCTTGGAGTCTAATATCTTTCATATCAGTATATTCAGAAATACTGAATTTTGGAGTTTTGGCTAAGTATGTATAAGTATATAAGTACTCTTATAACAACAACCAATATGGAAGTGTGTTTTGCATGTTAATAAAAATTAAATTAATTTTAAAATCTTCAATTATAAAATTGGTCATGTTTCAATAGGGAAAAAAATCCCTAAGAAGCACTTTATTCTTTAACATTGTTACCTGCCCATTCCTCCCACCATAAGAGACACTCCCCTCTCTCTGGGCTAAGGTTTCAGTACACAATATCTGAGATGAATGAATTGTTAGAAGCGTATAAATTCAGACACTGAATTCCCTGTCTTGATAAATCCTCATAGAAGATTGGTCTCCTGTTCTTTCCCCTAGGGAAAACTTCAGGATGGTAGCTTATCTTTACCTTCCTCATTCATTCCTGCTTCCTTTCATCTAACTCAATTCAGCTAGCCTTTCTTATCAATAAAAATGTTCTTTAATGTTCAATACCAACTTACTCTGGTAGAAGTAAAATCTCGGGTTTTAGCTCTTAGCTTATTGACTTGAGATTCTGCAATATCTGCTCGTTCTTCAGCCTCCTCCAGCTCATGTTGAGCTTTTCTGAATTTGGTGAGATGAGCATTAGCTTGTTCATCCTGAAACAAAGCAATCAGAAGACGTAAAGATTATAGAGAGGATTTTATCACATCTTTCATGAGAAATAAAGATAGCTTGCCAAATTCTTAATATCTGTGTTGTATGACTTACAGCTTCCTCAGCTTGTCTCTTGTAGGATTTGACCTTTACTTGGAGTTTATCCACTAAATCCTGTAACCTTAGGACATTCTTCCTATCTTCTTCACCCTAAAAAGATAAGATAACTATAATAAACTTAATGAGGTGGTAGAACAACAGTGAACCCTATTTGAAAGAAATATATATTAGAGGCATCAGTGCCAATTCTCTCCAGCTCCAATAGCCAGGATACCCACCACAGGAAGATTATTCTCATCTAGTTCTAGTGTCTCTGACAACTCTTCGACATCAGACTGGAGCCAATAAAATTTGGGCTGCATTGGCAAAGCATTGAACTGTCTGTTAGCTCTCTGTCACCATCCAATCAATCAAAGTCATTTTTAAGTCTCTACTTGTGTCAGGAACTTTGCTAGGCAATGAGAACACCAAGACAGGAATTAAACAGGACCTCCTCTCGAGGTGCTTACAGTCTATAAAGGGAGAAAAATATGTCTATGTCTGTGTCTATATTTGTGTCTCTCTGTATATTTGTATACAAAGCATATACAATATAAATACAAGGTAACTTGGTGAGAAAATCACTAACTGCTAGTACTATGTAGGAAGTCCTCACATAGGAGGTAGTGTTTGAGCTGAGTTTTTAAGGAAGCTAGGAATGCTAAGATTCTAAACTATCCAAAGGTTGGTGTCTCTCCTATGACTATTATTTTTGGAACACAGTAATATCATATAAACACTTATTTTCTTTTTATTTTAAACCTTCACCTTTGTTGATAGTAAGTATGAGTTCCAAGGCAGAAGATCAGTAAGAGATAGGTAATTGGGGTTAAGTGACTTGCCCAGAGTCACACAGCTAGGAAGTATCTAAGGCCAGATTTGACCTAGGACTTTCTGTCTCTAGACCTTGATTTCTATCCATTAAACCACCTAGATACCCCAAACCCTTATTTTCTATACACCTGCAGACATTTCTTCTTCCTCTGACCTCCCTCTTTTCTCAATCCCTTACTTCTGACTTTTTCTAAAGCAAATAAAATCCTAGTTTCAGTATTTTGGGAGAGAAAATGCTGAGGTTCAAACATATCAGAAAGGGCAAAGCAGAAAAATATTTGCTTTCCCTTTTACTTGCCTGATAAGTCAGCTCTTTGACTCGCCGTTCATATTTCCTGAGTCCCTTAACTGACTCTGTATTTCTTTTCTGTTCTCCTTCAAGTTCAAACTCTAACTCTCGGATCTGGAAAAATAATAAGTTTGCAGTTAAAATACAGACAAGAAGAGAGTGTCCAGAAGGCACAGCCTTCCACTCTCTTACACTTAAAAGAAAAAGCTATATTTTGCTCTGATAAGTACCCGTGTCTCCAGTTTCTGGATCTGCTTCTTTCCTCCTTTCAGGGCCAGCTGCTCAGCCTCATCCAGGCGGTGCTGCAAGTCCTTCACAGTCTGCTCCAGGTTCTTTTTCATTCGCTCCAGGTGGGCGCTGGTGTCCTGCTCCTTCTTCAGCTCCTCAGCCATTATGGCTGCCTGGAAACACAAATTACATTTACTTAATACCACATACTTGTGAAAAATTCCAAGTTTTACAAAATTTTCCTCACTAGTTCCGTTAGGCAAGTGGATAGAAGTGTACTATATCTGAGAAAAGAAAGAAGAATGAAATAAATGGGGTGACACCAGACCTAAGAATAAGTCCCAGTGAAATAGGAGATAATTGCAATGAAAAATAGATAGTAAGTAGAAATTTAAACATACATATTTTAATATAGACCTGTGAGTTCATTTGGAAATTCAGAAGAGGAGGCTCCCTCTCACAATAAAATTAGCAACTATTTTACAATGTAGACTAATAGGGGAATGCAGGGATGCTGAAGGCATCTTGTTTAGGGCCACACAGCCCTGTTTCTGAGGTAAAACTTGAAGTCAGATCTTCTTGATTTCAAGATTAGTACTCTCTAGGCACTTTTCAATGTTTCCTCTCAACAAAAAAGCAAGAATTGAGTGCTAATTCAAATATTAAGTATTATCATAGAAAATTTTTATAATTTTAAAACATTTTAAAATAATTAACTAAAGTATATTGAAAAGAATTAAATCTTCAGTTCCTAAAGTAGTAATCCTCACTTAAAGACAGCTTTTTCCTTTCCTTAGGTTCCTTTAAGTATTTTCAGAGCATTTATTATTCAATATTAATCATTGCTCAGTAGAAGTAGTGAAAGGAAGAACAAATATCATTTTTATAAAGGAGACTGAAATATGAAGAGGTCAATTTCTGTTAACATTACCATTACCAAATTACTGTCTACAAATTACAAAATTCTGGAAGAAATAGGATTATAGAATGAAAGGGAACTTAGAGATCATCTAGCCCAACTCTTCATTGAGTAGATGAATATGCTGAGGTCCAGGAGAGAGAAATTATTTGCTCAAATTCACAAGTCTAGTGGAGAAGATAGAACTGGTGACTAGTCTAGCATTCTATTATGCCATGGGATTGTTAGTGAATGTTAGGGCTATTTTATGCCCTTTCTGATGCTTTTTCAGGAAGCCTGGTAACTTTCTGATACTTTCTGGGTCCATCCTAATCAGCAGCCAGTTATGTACCTACTAAGTGCCAGACACTGTGCTATTCAAAGTTTCAGAGTTCTGAGCTATAGTATGCAAAGCCAACTAGGTAGGTGTCTGCCACAAGCTGAGCTGCAGGTAAATAGAACACAAATAATGTCTACAACAAAATGCCACTGACTGCCCATCCATTTATATATCTTAGATAGATTATTAAGAACAAGTCCTAGTAATGCTTTAATAATCTTGGCAGCTATTTTAGTGAACAGAAATCTGGACTTGGAGATAGGGTTCAAATCCTGTCTCAGAAGCTTACTAGCTATATAAGTCTGTGCTAGCCACTTAACCATTTTCACACTTGGTTTGAAAAAAATAGAGATAATAATAGCACCTACCTTAAAAGGGTGTTTATGAAAATGAACTGATATGACATATGTAAAATGCTTTGCAAGCTAGCATATAAATGGTAGCTAATATCAGAGCCCTTGACCTTGAACAAAGAATAAAAATATACTGCTATGAAAGAAAAAAAAACCTTACATCTGTTATTGCTTTCTTTGCTTTCTCTTCAGCATTTCTTGCATCCCTACTGGCATCCTCAACCTCACTCTGGAGTTGTGTAACATCTGTTTCAAGCTTTTTCTTTGTATGAATGAGGCTGGTGTTCTAAAATAAAGAAAAAGAATGAAGTTAGCCTTGTGTCTATGATACTATCTCTTCTCTCTCCTCATTTTTCCTTACCTGGGTGTGCAACAGTTGCACTCTTTCGTTGGAATCCAAGAGCTCCTGTTCAGCCAGTTTCCGCGCTCTCTCAGTCTGTTCCAAAGCAGCTCGGAGTTCTTCTACTTCCACCTGCAACAGGTTTGCTCTGCGCTCCACAATAGCAAGCTGTTCTTTTAGGTCCTCCTGGCCTCGGAGAGCATCATCCAGATGCAGTTGGCTATCCTGATCAAAAAGAAAAGAAAGATGCTCTTGAAAGCAGAAATATTAGGATCATCACCCTTATAACCCAGAATCCATAGTGTTATACTCTCTGGTGGCTAAGTCACTGACCTTAAGCTGTCCTTGAACATTCCTGAGGTGTTTCAGAGTCTCAGCAGCCTGGCGGTTGGCATGGCTCAGCTGGATCTCTATTTCATTTAAATCTCCTTCCATCTTCTTCTTTATTCGGATGGCCTCATTCCTGCTTCGCACTTCTGCATCTAGGGCACTCTGCATGGTTTCCACAGTTCTCTGGTAGTTTCTCTTTAGCTGCTCAATTTCTTCATCTTTCTCTGCGATCTTTCTATCAATTTCTGATTTTACTTGAGTCAATTCAAGCTGGATACGGAGGATTTTAGCCTCTTCATGCTCAAGAGCTGCCTTTAAAAGGAAAAAGAAAAAAAAACTGTATCTAGACCAATTCAGAGAATATGACATTTTGGGCCAGTTAAGACCCAGCTAAATATACCATCTGCCATTTCTATAATCCTTGAAACTAAATTTCTTAGTTTATCTTCAGTATATATCCATGTTTGTGAATAGTTACTAACAACAAAAATAAGTCTCATATTTGAGATCTTATATTTATGCCATAATTTTCTTAAAGACCTTCAATAGCAATTCTTAAACATTATTACACCTTACAATGATGTTATGCAATGGGTAATAAAAGTATTATTACTGCTATTTTATAGAGGAGAAGTTAAGACAAAAAAGGGAAAATGAATATAACCAAAAAAATCAGGAAATAAAAAATCAGCTATGTCAAACCTAGGCCAGGGCTATATCCATTCTCACCATTTTCCCCTCTGCTTTTCTTAGCAAAAAAACCTACCTCTGCTTCCTCAAGAGCAAGTTGTGTATCAGCTTTTTCCAACTCAATCTGCTTTCTTGATTTCTCAAGTTCATGGATGGTTTTGCCATTTTCAGCAATTTGTTCAGTAAGATCTGCAATCTCCTCTATAAAACAAAAAGTGGACATTGGTTAAAATACTTATAGAACACAAAAGATTTTCTCAACCACTAAATCTGAAATTCTCAAGGGTAGCTAGGTGGCACAGTGGATAGAATGCCAGGCCTGTAATCAGGAAGACATCTCCTGAGTTTAAAGTTGGCCTCAGACACTTAGTAGCTGTATGATCCTGGGAAAGTCACTTAACTCTGCTTACCACCATTTTCTCATCAGTAAAATAAGCTGGAGAAGGAAATGGAAAGCCACCCCATTATCTTTGCCAAGAAAACCTTATAAAGAAGTCATGAAGAGTCAGACACAATTGAACAATGACAAATCTGAAATCCTATCAATGCAGTTTTATATTGTTATCAACATAAATATCAATAAAGTTCTATCAACACAGCTATATGTAAACTGACATATACCTCACTGAAGACCCTGTCATGTCTCCTCTGCTAGCACTTTGCTTTTCTGTTTTCCAGAAAAAAAAAACAAAAAAGCGAATTATCAAGATACTGACTGATATGCCATACTATAAGGTTTTTCAAGGAAGAGAACATGTTTTAAATTATTTTCATATTCTCCACTAGGAGCTGGTAAAGACCCTACCTACAATTAGGCAGAAATGTTTGATTAATTAGTACACTAGAAGCTTCTCAAAGTTAAAATACTATGTATGTAAGAACTTCATTGATGGTAATTACAACCTATCTGTATAGTGGTAGTTAAAGGGACTAATGTATTCCTAACAAAGGTGGCAGCATTGTCTTTTTGGCATCCCTGGAACTGCTAAATGGGTCTAAGGGAGTAGAGAAGCACTACAATGTGTCATTCTAGAACAGGAATGTGACAGAAGCACAGAAGCAAGAATTTTCACAAAATTTCTATGCTAACTACTAGAACTTACGCTCTAGGTTCTTGTTTTCTCGTTTCACAGTTTCCAGTTGATCTAAGGCTTCTTCATAAGCATTTTTCAATTTGAAGAGTTCAGTGCTAAGAGAGCGAGACTCCTTTAGAGCTGCTTCCAACTCAACTTGATTTTCCTCACACTTTGTCTTCCATTCAGCCAGGACCTGAAAAAACAAAGGTGTACTGGGGTATTTACTACATTATCCAGCCAACCGACATTTTTGCTTTGCTCTTCCAAACTCTGTAGCCATTAGTATGGAGAAGCAATGTTAGAACCAGACTCTCTGTTTTTCTGTTTCCTTCTTCTCTTTTCCTTTTATTTCATTCTGTGGAGGAGTATGATCCATAAAGTCCCTATCTCAGACTGTTCAAGTCTTTGCTCCCTTCCATCTCTCCAAATATTTATATAATTAATCAATGGCTTTTGATACATTTCACATATTTAAAATGATTGTATGGGCCTTAGCTATATATATAGATATGGAGGGAATTGATTGACTTTGAGTATTCTTTTATTATTATAGAAATTGGTTCTGACATAAAAATGTTTAATTAAAACATGGGCTTTTAAATTGATGTTTGGTCCTACTGAAGGGGAGCTTTTCATGTGAAGCTTCCTGTCAGATTTTCAACATGTCTTTAACTATCTTTTTAGTTTCAAGTAGACCAGCAACAAGATGTAAAAAAATCATAGGACCTAGATGAAACCTTAGAGGTCATATAGGTAAACTCCTTCATAAAGATGAGGAAACAGTGACCCAATTAAGTAAAATACCCAAAGACAAATAAGTTGAAAGTGGAAGAGCCAGGATGTGGAGTTGGATTCTTCAACTCTGAATCCAGTCCTCTTTCCTCCACTGCTTTTAAAGTGGTTTTGAACTGAACAATGCAATAGTTTAGAAACATCCATATGTGTAGACAACTACAGATTTATAGAGAAGCATGGAATATCAGAGTTGGAAGGAGTTTTTTTTTTAAACCCATAACTTCTGTGTATTGGCTCCTTGGTGGAAGAGTGGTAAGAGTGGGCAATGGGGGTCAAGTGACTTGCCCAGGGTCACACAGCTGGGAAATGTCTGAGGCAGGCTTTGAACCTAGGACCTCCCGTTTCTAGGCCTGGCTCTCAACCCACTGAGCTACCCAGCTGCCCCCTTGGAAGGAGTTTTAAAGACTATTTCATCAAAACTAAAGACTAAAGGAAAGACATGATTTGTCCAAGGCCATGCAGATTAGTTGTCAGCAGGAGCTGTGGTGAGAACTGTGCAGGTGGAAAATTTGCCACCTGAGCTACATTTTCAGCATTTTTATTTGATGTACAGGGGCTTGGGAGATCAATTTGGCTGAGACCCATGCTGCAGGGCTCTTTTTGGGCTTTGCTTTGGTTAAAGTGTGGCAGGTGTGGGTCTCTGGTTCTGTGCTCTGGTCACTTGACTAAAGGAATCCCTTTCCCTCTCATTTTTGTTATTAAATCCTTTAATTTAAAATTATTTGGAGTATTTTCATTTGTTTTTACTCCCACAGAACCCAAACATCCTGACACCCAGCCCAGGTCATTTTCCACTATACCCTCTACTTATACACTGTGTGTTATAATTTACCTTATCAAAATTCCTCTGTTTTTTGTCCAGAGCAGCTGCCAGGGAGTTGGCTCTCTCAACATCTATTATAAGGTCCTCCACTTCTCCTTGTAGCCGCTGCTTCGTCTTTTCCAAGGAAGCACACTTAGCATTCACTGCTTCAACCTGCTCTTCAGCATCTTGAAGGCGCTGAGCAAGTTTTTTCCTTAAAAAATAAGAGATAGAAGCAAATTCTAATAGTTTCAATACTTTTTCAACACAGCCATCTAAATCAAGTGGAAGAATATTTTTTTTAAATGCTTACAACTGTGATAACCACTAGGAATTCAAAGAAAGGCAAACATAGTCACTGCCTTCAAGGTACTCACAATCTCATAGATTAATATTTAAATTTTGAGAGTGGGGTCTTGGAAGCTATCTAGTCCAACATTCTCATTTTACAGATGAGGAAACTATGGTCCATAGAGAGTGAGTGACTGGCCCAAGGTCCCATAGGAAGAAAATGACAGAAGCAGAGTCTGAACTCAAGTCCTCAACTCTAAAGTCAGTGATCTTTCCACTGTAACACATCACCTCTCATTCAGCTGGTGCTTGTGCTTCTTTTCAGAACATCTACTTATTCCCATCATCCTTAAAGTACTTATTGTTTACAAAAGATGACTGTGAATAGATAAGCTTCAGAGTCACTTGTCTCCAGAGATTATTACAATTCTTTATCTTATTGACAGAACCTTATGGACTAAAAGGCATCATTTTGTAATATAGCAAAATAAGCAGCAAAAGTGAAATAGTGGATAGATAGAACGGTAGGAGTATATTCAAGAAGACCTGAATTCAAATTCATCCTCAGACATTTTACTAGCAATGTGACCCTGGATAAGTCACTTAAACTGGTCTGCCTCAGTTTCTTCATCTATAAAATGAGCTGGAGAAAGAAATGGCGATCCACTTCAGTATCTTTACCAAGAAAACCCCAAATGGGGACACAAAGACTCATACACAACTGAAACATATGAACAACAGAGTAGAATAGAAAAAAAAGATATATTTCATTAGAGCTCCTGATTTCTAAAATCAAAAGATTTTATGCACAAGTAATTCTAAATTCAACATAATAACAAAAGATTTATGTAGTACTTTGAGATTTGAGAAGTGCTTTATTTCATTTGGACTGCACAATAATCCTGTGAAAAAGGTGCTATTCTTTTTTAAAATTAATTAATTGATTTTATTTAGAATATTCATGTTCTTTCCCTCTCCTCAAATCCTCCCTCACTGTCACCAATACACAATTCCACTAGGTTTTACATGTATTATTGATCGAGATCTAGTTCCAATTATTGATAGCTGCACTAGAGTAATTGTTTAGCTTCTACATCCCCAGTAATATCCCCCTAAACCCATGTGTTCAAGCAGTTGTTTTTCTTCTGTGTTTCTACTCCTACAGTTCTCCCTCTGGATGTGGATAGTTTCCTTTCTCAAAAGTCCTTCAGTGTTGTTCTGGATCATTGTATTGCTGCTAGTAGAGAAGTCCATTACATTCGATTTTACCACAGTGTATCAGTCTCTATGTATAATGTTCTCCTAGTTCTGCTCCTTTCACTCTGCATCAATTCCTGGAGGTCATTCCAGTTCACATGGAATTCTTCCAGTTTGTTATTCCTTTGAGCACAACAAAAAGGTGCTATTCTTAAACGATTTGCCCAGAGTTACACACTTAGGAAGTGTCTAAGGCAAGATCCAATCAGTCCAGTCCTCTGTGTACTAGAAACTTAGCTGCCTGGGAGGACTCTCTAATGTGATAGGTGGGAGTGATGGGACCAGTATCTACCAGAGTTTCCTCTAATTCTTCCTTCCCCTTTCCAAAAGATAGGTTAGGCTAGATTTTCTCTATAAAGCCAACAAGGCCATGATTTGATTGGCCCCAAGTTGGAGCAAAGCTCTAGCTTCTTGGTGGTCCCTGGCTCGGTTGAAGGGGCTTACTGGTTGCTTATGAGCATAGAAGGTCCCACTCACATAGGATTAGTGCCCTTCAAACTTGGTAGGATGTCTGAAACCATGACCCTATTCTGCTGACCAAATCCTGTCCATATGGAGACAAAGAAAGCCATTTTTACCTGAGCTAAGTGCTACTGTAAATCATTTCTAAGTTAGGGCTGAGTAAACCTCTTTTTGTTAACTGGTCAATGAACCAGTAGTACCTTATTTAGTTGCACCTAACTTGATCAAACAGGATGGCCAGCATCCATCCATTTTAGATGTTGAGAAACCCTGGCGGGCATTGGTCATATTGCTGTGGAAATTTTAGAATGTTAATCCCCTCCAAAAACAAGCATTATTTCATACTTGGCTTCCTCCAGTTCCTCTGTACGCTGAATGGCATCTGTTTCATATTTGGTCCTCCATTGAGCAACCTCACTGTTAGCCTTGGACAGTGCTCTTTGAAGTTCAGCCTTGGCTTCTTGTTCTTCTTCATATTGTTCCCGTAACATATCACAGTCATGACGGGAAGACTGCAATCCATGGGCCAGTGCATTCTTGGCCTAGGATGTAAAAAACAAAGAGAACATAGATCGATTAAATATTAGTACTACCTGCAGAAATCTGTATTAGAGGTTTCAGTTAGCTATAGAATTTTCTTATTCTTCTGGTGGTTACAGAAAATGTAGTGAAGGAGACAGTATTAGCACAGTATATCGTATTTACCTTGGTTTCTTCTTCTAATTGCCTCTTGAGTTCTTCAATTTGTTGAGTAAATGCTTGCTTGCTCCTAGAAAGCTGGGATACAATGCTTTCTTTTTCTTCTAATTGACGACTTAGTTCACCTGTGATCAGAGAAGGGAGAGGAGTGAAACTCTAACATCATCAATGAACCACCACATGTATAATTTTGCTGGTTACTGAATATACAGAAGCATATGACATGGTCTCTGAACTTATTAGACTTACAATTTTGTTAGGGAGAAAGGATAAATCATAAATAGTGCATGTCAAGTACCAAGTGACATGCTACTTTAAAAAAGCCATTGGAGGGGCTTCAGTAAATCTTCAGTTCTTTGTAATTTACACATGGACCAGGTCTGGGAAGAGTTACATTTTCCCAGTCAAAGGCACTAAAAGCATTTGCTTCTATCCTTGCTATTTCAAGCCCAAGACCCTTAAAATTGATCACATTTTTCTAAATACAAGTTAAGCATCTAACTATGTTCTGGGCACTGTATTAGACATTGGGAATATAAAGAAGAATGACTCTCTTGTTTAAAAACAGACAAAAAAAACTAGGATCCTTTTGTTGGGAGGTCTAACGTCCTTGAATAAACCAAATTTCTCCTTATAAGCCCCATTAAGAGAAAGGCACAGAAAACAAATCATTTGATTTTACTATTGTAAATTAAAGGAGTGTTGAGGTCTCAGAACTAAAAATCAGAAGTTCTAGTGCCAGCTCTGCAAACTCACTACATGATTTAGGACATGTCCCTTAATCTCTCTGGGCTTCAAGTTTCCCAAGTGTAAAATAAGGAAGTTGGACTAAATAACCTTTAGGCTCTACAACTTTATGCTGTTGTGATTTGTTGGGCAAATGTTCTTTTCTATCTTCTCCAGAGTTATTTTTCTTTCTGATAAATCAGCAAATATGCCTTTGTGGCTGTTTCATTTATTGTTCCAAAAAATAAACTTTCTTAGAAATTCCCTTAAGATTTCTTGTTCTTAGTGAGAATCAGCTCCGCCTTTGATACTCTGATCTTTCATCATCTGTGGGTAGTTTTCATTGATGCTTTGCACCATTCAGGCACAAGAATGCTTACTTTGGGAGTGGGGGTCAGGGGAGAATCAATCCTCTCTCAGATTTGAGTTATTTTTTTCCTCTTTCTGTCATATCCTCACCTGACTCAGTCTGTAAACGAGCCTTCTGAGCAGTCAGCTCATTCAGACTCCTTTGGGTTTCCTCTGTCTTGCTCCGTGACTCACTTATCTGGTCCTCCAGGGTCCGACATATCTTCTCTAGATTTGCCTATAAAGTTGAGAAACCACAGTGTCATTATTCACTTACAACAGAATCAACATTGTGGTTTCCAGTAAGTTAAGAGCTTTTGATCATGACATTCAAAATAAAAGCACCTTAGATTTTGATATGCTTTCCACATTACTAGCAAGGTCATCAATCTCCAGCTTGAGTTCACTCTTTTCCTTCTCCAGTTTCTGTTTGACCCTCTGCAGGTTGTCGATTTGCTCACTGAGTTCAGCAGCGCTATCTGTGTGCTTCTTCCTCAAGGTGGCAACCATAGCTTCATGCTGCAACGTGGCCTCTTCAAGGTCCCTTCGCAACTTCAGGAATTCTGCCTCTCGCTTCTTATTGAGCTCAATCTGGGTTGAGGTGACACCTCCAGCTTCCTCCAGTCTTTCACTCAGCTCCTCTAATTCACGGGCATAATCACTACGTTGTTTCTCTGTCTTGGCCCGAGTAGCCCTCTCTGCTTCAATCTCCTCTTCCAGCTCTTCAATTCGAGCCTATATAAAATAATCATGCTGTGATCGCTATATATTTTAAATACACACGCACATATTTTAAGTTAATTGTTGAATAAGGAAAGCATTACATTCCATATAATGAAGACAGTGATTTGTTTTTCTTAATTTGTAGACAGTACTTTCCGAAGTATTTTCTTACTTTCCAAAAGCAGAATGAGAAAAAATTTGGAGGAACAAGTAAGCTGTAGGCCCCTACCCATTTGCCATATCATTACAACTCTCCAAACTGCCATCTCCAGCAGATCTTTTTATTTTACAGGAGCAGTACAGTGGACAGGTTATCTCAAATTCTACATCAAGCCCATGATGCTTCTTACTTGTAGTTCTTTGATTTTCTTTTGGAATTGAAGACCCAAAGTCTGCTCATCTTCTAATTTGCTTTGCAACTGACTATATTCAAAATCCTTCCTATAGAAGAAAAAAATGAATTTAAAATATAAAGAAAACAAGTCAAAATGACAAACTTTTAGATACAGAAGGGATATTAAATATCATCCAAACTCCTAATTTTATAAGCAAGGGGACTGAGTTCCAAATAATTCTTAAAAAATAAGTAGTCTTATGTCATACTTCTTTAGTCTTTCATCCAATTGCTGCTTGTCATTTTCTAAATCTAATATGGATTCCTGGGCAAGTTTCAAATCTCCTTCAAGCTTTCGCTTATTCCTCTCAAGGTCTACACGAACTTTCTTTTCTTGTTCCAGGGAGCTTTCAAGCTGAAAGAAAAACAATTTTAGTTTGATAACATGGCATTTCAATTATGATCATTTGTTAAGCTGGCTATAACTTACATCATCAACTTGTTGTTCCAGTTTGCTCTTGGTTTTTGTCAATGTATTGACTTTGTCTTCTTCATCTTGGAGGTCATCCAAAGTTTGTTGATGAGCCTCTTGGAGAGCTTTTTTCTCCTTTGTTAGCTTTGCAATTGTTTCATCCAGGCCTGCCAATTCCTCAGTTAGGTTTTTAACCTGTGAAAAAGCATATAGGAAATGCAGAGTAAATTATCTGAGCAACCACCCTAACTCCCTTAATGACTTGCATCAAAAAGAAATACCCACAAGGATCATACCTTGTTTTCTGTAGCATGTTTTTCCTTTTCAACCTTGGCTAGTGTCAGCTCAAGGTCATCAATGTCTTTCTTGAGTTCTGAACATTCATCCTCTAGTTTCCTCTTCTTGGCTGTCAGTTCAGCATTGATCTCTTCTTCATCTTCAGCCCTTTCAGTCACTTCTTTGATTTTGGCTTCGAGTTGAAACTTAGCTTTAATCAGCTGGTCACATCTTTCCTCAGCATCCAACAAATTTTCACTTTCCTTTGGAAGAAATTTATTTCCTTTAAGGAGAAAAGTTCTGACTTGTCTTACAGTTTAATTGTTCAGTAAGAACTATATAATATTCTCCAACTGGTGATTTGGCATTTAAATTGAAAAAGTAACATCAATTAACTATGTGCCTCAATTTAATTTTTAGAAATCATAATTAAAAATAGGAAGGGACCTTAGAAGTCAACTAGTCCAACATCCTCATTTTACAGAAGAAACCAAAGCCTAGAAAGCTTAAGTGACTTGTCCACAGTCATATAACAATAGATAACAGAAGAATTTAAACCCAAATTCTCCCTCCTTCAAGTCTATCAGTTTTCATTGTATCATTATCTACTAAAGTAAAATGATAGAAAGGATTACAAAACACATACAGATTGCACTTGGAGCTGAAGGTCATTTTTTTCTTGTAGCAGAGTCACCATTTTTTCCTCAAGCTCCTTTCTTTTTGCTTCTGACTTGGCAAGTTCATCTTTAGTTTTCTGGAATTCCTCCTTGATGGTAGCCATCTCCTTTTCTGTTTCAGCACTCTTGAGGAGGGGTTTAATCTTGAAAAACAACTTCATCCAAGGCCAGTGTTTAACATTCATGAATGAGCGAATGTTGTACTGAATACAAAAGATGGACTCCCTGAAAAAAAACCTTGCTTACTCTGAGAAGAATCTTTTCCCCTCAAAGTGTGTGTGTGTGTGTGTGTGTGTGTGTGTGTGTGTGTGTGTGTGTGTGTGTGTATGAGAATGTAAGTACACTACCTTCTTTGCACCATCTTTTGGAATTCCACTCTCATCAGGAACCCTCTGCATACAGCTTGAGTCCGTGTAATCAATTTAGCCAAGCGATCATCTCTCATTTCTTCGAGAGTTCCCAGTAAGCCAGCTTTAAAGAACACCTCAAAGAAGAAAAAGAAAAGCAACACTTAGTTTTTGGGGGAGTTGTAAGTAAAGAAGTAAGTGTCTAACTTAGTAAATATGTTAGAAATTACTTTGGTATGTCCAAATTTGTACTGAGTGTGGTCAATATCAATGGATGCCAACAATTTTTCACAAGCTTTCTTGCTGTCAATAAACTGCCCCTCTGGGATAGCACTGGCATTCAATACACGGTACCTGCAAATTTAAACATAAGGAAAATCTTGGATTGTTGAAGTTGTAGGAATCTTCAAGATGATCTAGTCCTAGCAACAGTGATGGAAAGACCTGAAGCGATTTGCCTGAAATCATACAACAAATAAACGGCAGAACCACAATCAGGGCTGACTTCCCAGTCCAGTGCCTTTTCTATAAAAACAGGTTAGGAAAGGCAACTAGGTAGCACAGTGGACAAAGAACTGGAGGCCTGGAGATAGGAGATACTGGTTTCAAATTTGGTCTCAGACATATACTAGCTGTATAGCCCTGGGGGAGTCACTTAACCTGAATTACCTACCTCTTGCTGCTCTTTTGCTTTGGGGCAAATACTTAGTGCCAATTCTAAGACAGAAGGTAAGGATTTAAAATGAACAAACAAAAAACAGGTTAGGATACATGGGTTCAATCTCCAGAAAAAAAAAATGTTCATCTCATTCAAGTGGAAAATTAAAAATTCCAGAAGGCAGTCCATCAATTTTCATTTGAAAGTTAGCTCCTATCAGTACTTCTCCATTTCAGCTAAAAAATATATCATTCTAAATCACAAATCTAAGCATCTCACTCTTCTGCTCAATTAATTCCAGTGACTCCCTATTACTTAAAAAATTCCTCTGACATTTAAAATCCCAGCCTTGTGATAAATTACTCAATTTTACTTAAGCTATAGTCAAGCCAAACTGATATTCTTGCTTTTTCTCAAGGATGGCATTTCTTTTGTCTCTGTGCCATACCCTTGTTTGGAGTATACCCCTTCCTTATATTCACTTTTTAGAATATTTAGTTTCCTTCAAAGCTCGGATCAGGTGTCATTTCTTAGCTAAAGCTTTCTAGATCCTCTCAACCAAATTATTGTATACTTATTTCATATATGTATATGTATAGATGTAGTCTCCTCTGGCAAAAGGTCTTGAATGTTAATTCAACTATTTCATTCTTGTCTTTGTAACCTCAGTATCTAAAAAAAAAAGCCTAGCAAATAGTAGTAGCCTCTTAATAAATGCTGTTACTCAGTTGTGTAGGGATTAAATTTATGGTTGGACTAAATAAAAGAGAATGTGATCACTGATTTAAAAATAATTAATACAGCTCAAGTTAAAATTACCTTTAGCAGCTTTATTTACAAAAAAGAGGGAAAGAGGGAAAGTAGAGAAATGTGAAAGAGGATAGAGTAAGAAATCTAACTTAGCACACTAAATATTTGCTCTGGTCCCTGGTTCATCCCAGGCAGGGCTAGTTAGCCTTCAGCCAGAGGGCATGCTGGTGAATGAAACAAGAGTTCCACCCACACGGCCTCCTCCAAGAAGGGGAGACCTCTTTGGAAACTAATCTCTCTGGAAGCCAGGAAAGAAATCAGCTTTTCACTCACCTAAGTTGTAACTCCCCATTGCAGTCCCAGTCCAAGATTCTTCTAGAGTTCAAAGACCTCACAAAGACCTCTAGACAGGAAGTTTAGGCCCTTTTTAAATACCTTTTTTATGGGGCAGCTGGGTAGCTCAGTGGATTGAGAGCCAGGCCTAGAGATGGGAGGTCCTAGGTTCAAATCCGGCCTCAGACACTTCCCAGCTGTGTGACCCTGGGCAAGTCACTTGACCCCCATTGCCTACCCTTACCACTCTTCTACCTATAAGTCAATACACAGAAGTTAAGGGTTTAAAATAAAAATAAATAAAAAATAAATACCTTTTTTATGTCACTTCCTGTCTCTTCCTCCACTTTCTGAGGAACAATTACACTCTTTAAATTTGCTTAACACTGCTCAGGGGGCAGTCAGTCCTTCTAGAAGTATAAACCACTTTAGTAAGTGGTTTCTAAATCCTTTTGGTTGATTTTACAAGTAGGTAAGAGGAGAATCAATCCCATCTTCACAACTGATTGGTTTACATGCCAGCATTATCACCTCTCATTAGAAGGATAAGACGTGAATTTTTAATCCCATACCTTTGTTTAAAATCCCCATAAAGGATCCTATTTGGGAATCCCTTTCTGCAAATCCTGATACCTTCCAGGACACCATTACAGCGTAGTTGATGTAAGACAAGGCTGTGTTCCATGGCCCCTGAGATATAGAAACGACAACAAGAAATCAGATACACATCAAATTATCTGATGCAGATAATGATTTGGAGATTAATATTGAAAATTACCTGGAGTTTTGGTTTCATTGGGAATTATACAACGCACGAAATGAGGGTGGGTTGTTCTTAAATTTGACATCAACTTGTTTAGATTTTCCTAAAAAAATACAAGGTAGGCTTGTCACAAAGCTTCAAAAGTACATACACACCTTCCTCTGATTTACCTCTCCTTACTGAGTAGCTCTAGATATGTGGAAGAACAAGAAATGTCCTCTAAAGTTATGTATAAATATAAATGAGTAAAACCTTTTACTTTTATTTTCATGATAGATGAACAGAGGCATAGTGAACATTTTGGCAGTACTTGTATAACTACAACATCCTCTGAGCCCAGTGAATGACTCAAAGTTAGCAATTTAAGTAGTATTTTGAGGTTTACAAATATTCTTTCATTTGATTCTCAAAAGAATCCTATGAGGTAGGTACTATTATTATCTCCATTTTACAGATGTGAAAGCTAAGTGTCAGAAAGGCTAAATGACTTTCATAGGGTAACACAGTAAGTTTCTGATATATCTAACCTAGATTATCTTAATCTCAAGTCAATGAGACTCAACATCCTGAAATATGTATAAATATAAAGTGTTTCCTGAGGTCATGAATGGGGTTATGAGTCAAGAGTCTACTGTGTGCAATATAACTAGTCCCCCACTTAGTTGTATTAATCACAGTAAGAAACATCAATTAGTTTCTTTAACCAGGTGGTACAGTGGATAGAGTGCTAGGCCCATAGTCAGGGAGACTCATCTTCCCGAGTTCAAGTCTAGTCTCTGATACTTACTAGCTGTATGACCCTGGGCAAATCACTTAACCTAGTTTGCTTCAGTTTTCTTTATATGTAAAATAAAGCTTGTGAAGAAAATGGCAAACCACTCCAGTATCTCTATCAAGAAAACCCCAAATGGGATCATATAGAGTCAGACACAACTGAAGTGACAAGGAAAAAAAATGTCCCCTACCCTGAAAAGAGCTGAGACAGTTTGGAATGAAGAACCCTTCTTCTTGGCTACCTTCTTCTTTCCACCATCTGCTGAAAGAAATTAACACTATAATTCCCAGGTACATAAAAACAAATTAAGACAAAAGAAATATAATTCCTCATTTTTATTACCATCTACAGCAGAAAAAGTGGCATAAAGATGAGCCAAAAGCTTGTTAGATGATTTTTGGTATAATCCAACAACAGTCTCATTCAGAGGATCTTTGTTCTTCTCTAGCCAACCAGTGACACTGTAGTCCACAGTGCCAGCATAGTGTACAAGGGAAAAGTGGGCTTCAGCCTTCCCTTTGGCAGGCTTGGGTTTCTGGAAGTTGCTGGATTTGCCAAGATGCTGGTCATACAATTTGTTCTTGAAAGAAGCATCTGTTGCTTTGGGGAACATACACTCTTCTTCCAGGATAGAGAAAATGCCCATTGGCTGTATTTAAATAAAGTCAAGTTAACAAAAATATATGTAAACCTTGGTGTCATATTGTACAGAAGGACTTCATTACAGCAGATTGATACCTTCTCAATGAGCTCAATGCAGGCAGCCAGGTCCATCCCAAAGTCAATGAACTCCCATTCTATGCCTTCCTTCTTGTATTCCTCCTGCTCCAGCACGAACATGTGGTGGTTGAAAAACTGTTGCAATTTCTCATTGGTGAAGTTGATACACAGCTGCTCCAGGCTGTTATACTAATGCCAAAGTATAATTTTAGTTTGAAACATTTAAATCAAAATTTAAAAGCTCACTAAAGACTTCCTTCATTGCCTCAAGCTCTGACTTTTTTGCAACCCCAACCTCCATTCTGTTTCCTAAATCAAACTTCATCACTACTGTACTCTAAATGGAAGGGGTTGGATCTGATGGTGATCTATCTTATCAGATTTGAGTAGATCACAATCCCTATCTCCCTTCTCAACATCACAACAAAGAAGATACTGATGTTTGAGCATCTGATGTTAGAACATCTAATTGTTGATTTCTAAACATTATTGACTATTATCAATCATTATAATAATAATATAGTTATTATAATAATCATTATTGATTTCTAAACATTTTCCAAGCTAATTTGTAGTGTTATTTCTTGATGGGTTTGTTTCCTTTTCTGATTTTAACTTATAACACCATTGTTCAAAATTCTAATTAACCATCATTCCATCTTTTAAAAATAACTGCAAATCTTCCATTTATGATGTTTCTCTTCTACCTTATCCATCTCACTTCAATTTTGCATAAAAAATTCCATGAATTGCAGACTCAAAACTACCACACCAATGCAACTATCAACAATTTGGAAATAGGTCTTGATCAATGACACATGTTAAAACCAGTGGAAATGTGCATTGGCCATGGGGGGGGGGTGAAGGGGAAAGTAAGAGCATGAATCATGTAACCATGTTAACTTTTCTAAAAAATAAATATTAATAAATGTTAAAAAATTAAAATTAAAGTTAAACTATGAAAAAAATTCCATGAATGGTTAAAGTTTGTTTTATGTGGCTAGAGCATCAAAAACATCAGACACAAGAATAAAAACCATAGAAAAATTCGCTGCTAGAGAAGAACATGACAAACCTCAAATATTTCAAAGCCTGCAATGTCTAAGACACCAATGAAGTGTTGTCTTGGTAGTTTAGTATCTAGTTGCTGATTGATACGTGTTACCATCCACAAGAACAATTTTTCATACACTGATTTGGAAAGAGCATTCACAGCATGGTGCACCTAGAAAGAAAAAGAAAACAAAAACAAGGAGATTGAGTTAAAGCCAATTGTTAAGTACTATTACCTATTTGACTCTGAAATAGATACTTACTTGATCTACAGTTTGACCTTTGGTAACATATTCATTTCCAACTTTCACCCTGGGGAAGCACAAGGCTTTCAGCAGATCAGATGAGTTCAAGCCCATCAGATATGCTGTTTTATCAGCCACTGGCAGAAAGAAAAAGACAATTTACATGTGAAATTACATGAGAATTAATCAAATGGAAAAGCCACATAGAAAACATAATTCGAGTTCTTCTCAGAAGCTAAGTTTTCAAATGTGTAGGTTCTCCCCACCCCAATAGTTCTTACCTCTTCTATTTGATCTTTCAAAAGAATACTAATTTAATTCAAATCTGGCCTTAGAGACTTCTTGACTGTGTGACCCCAGGCAAGTCATTTAACCCCAATTGCCTAATCTTTATTGCTCTTTTACCTTAGAACCAATACTTGGTGTGGATTCTAAGACAGAAAGTAAAGATTTTTTTAAAAATATTGATTTTATCAATGTAGGGAACACTCTCCACCAACACCCCCTAGCAACTTTGGTTTTATTAATTGCTATGCTAAAAAAATTTTAAAAGTCAGTGATCAATATTTTGGAGATGAGTTTCTCTGAACATAGAGATGTCCCTGAACAACCAACATAGTCTATTACTAAGTATAAAATACAGGCATAACCTTGGAGAAATTAAAGCCAATTTCATGTTACAGGTCAACAATGATCAGCAATGAAAGAATAAAATACTTAGAACCAAATTTTACCTCTCAAGGAACATGACACATTTTTTGAAAAAGCAAGATACAAGACTAGAGTGACTCGAAATCTCAATGGTACCCAAATTAAACAGAAGTGCTGCAACACATATAGATAAGATCCCCCAATCTCTTTACCTTTGCAAGTATGGCACAGGAGAAAAAGTAGTAGATTTAGAATCAGAGGATCTGGGTTTGAACCCTTGCTATGCCACTTAGTATTTTTCTGTATGAATTTAGGCTAGTCATGTGTTCTTTGTACTAAAGTCTCTTTATTTGTAAAATGAGAGCATCAGAACTCTATCTTCTAAAGTTAGGATGGCAGCTCCCAAAGAAAAATTTTCAGCTTATTTCCACAAAAATTACCTAGAGAATTATCACAGTAATTCCCTGGACTATGGTTGATTAAGATTTTTACCTTCAGTGCCATCTGGCTCTGCTTGTTCTTCTCGTTGTTTCTGCTTGAACTTCATGGTTCCATAATGCATCACAGCCCCTGTCAGCTTGTAGATTCCTGACTTCTCATCTAGACTGAAGCCCAGGATGTCAATGGCACTCTAGCATTTAAAGAACAACAAATAAGTTGATCTGAGTGGTAGATGAGAAATCTTCTGTACCTCTTGTTACATTCTACTTACATCTGTAGCTAATAACTCCTCTGTATCATCAATGCTTGCCACCAAGATTTCACCCTGGCTAATAAATGGGTAATCATAAGGATTTGTGGTAATAAGCAGCAATTCTGAAATAAAATAAGAATTTTAAAAGATTATGTAGGTGGAAGAAAGAACAATTCTACTTTAAAATTCATATGTGACTTTTAACCATTATATTTTGCTCTAGAAATGGAAAGTCTCCCCCTGGAAACAAAGTTAAATTTGATGCATAAGATCCTTTAGAGTGGAATATCAAGGCTCACTGGGGGCTTTTGTGGATCTCCAGAACTTATTACTAGGTAAAAGGTTTGAAAAAGAATTCTTTATTCTTGTCCTTATATGTAGTATTGTGCACACAATTCAAGAAAATCTGAATGGAAATTTGACATTTTAACAAATGAAAAAGAAATAATAGTATACATAGTCATTTAGGAGGAAAGTAGCACTTATTTGATGTGCCCTATTCCACAAAATCCTGAGATAATGCATATGTCAACCATCTATCATGAAGGTACTGCTGACCTAGAATAGCAAATTCATCATAGATCATATGGGTCATATGCTTTGAATTTTACTATAATATTATACAATAAGTCTTGGATTTGGGTTTAAATCCTAGATCCATTATATACAACACTACCTCTGTGACCTTAGGGAAATCATCTCTCTGGGCCTTGGCTTTCTGTTTCAAAAAATAAGAGAGTTGGACTAGATTACTTCTAATGTCTAAACAAAAGATATCAATAAAAATTTAAAATAAAAAAGATAAATGGATAAAAGTTGGAGGCAAAGAGAGGAGAGCTGGAGGATGGAAAATTCCCAGATGCACAATTTTTAAAATACAAAGAATATGGTGGAAAGCTAGATCGTAGATGTACTGAACATTCCCAGGGTCTTAAAGAACTATCTGGCAGGAAGCAGGCTCTGGTTATAGAATAATGTGGGGATGCCCTGAAAATATCAGGAAACAAAGATGCAGGATTTGTGGTCAAGATGGATGCACAAACAATAGGCAAATTACCCAGCTCCCAAACATGTACTCCAGCAAAAAGCTCAAATTTGTTTCAGATGAAATAATGATTAGAAAATAATGAGAAATTATGGTGGACTTCTTCCACCCTGGAATTGCATAGTCAGGCATTAGATCACAGGAAATAGGAAAGGGGGTCACAACAAAATCACTGCCAGTGTAGACAAACTCCACATCTAGTCTAAGCACATATAGACTGGAAGGATCTATGTCCAGAGGAAGCAATAACAGCAAACAACCTACTGAAAGACCCAAAAAGGTCAGAAAGCCCCAGGGTGGGAACCTTGGAAGCCTTGATTAGCAATAATCAGAGTGGTTCAGACCAAATACCCCAGGTTCATAAAATCTCTTTAATCCTACTGCTCTATCCAGAGATGTTATAGAGGGCCATGGATATTCAGCACCATGAAACTCAAAAATTTGTGGTATTCAACAGTAGGAGGTAGATGCCAGCATAAAAACCCAAGTTGAGACCAAGCAGCATCTGTCCACTCCACCTAAGAAGTATAGCAGGAGACACATTCTGTTCCTGGCTACAATTTCAGGAATCAAGGCAACAGAAATGAAAACAAGGATTAGTATCAAAAATGATTGTGGAGGGGGCAGCTGGGTAGCTAGTGGATAGTCAGGCCCAGAGATGGGAGGTCCTAGGTTCAAATCTGACCTCAGACTGTTCCCAGCTGTGTGAACCTGGGCAAGTCACTTAACCCCCATTGCCTAGCCCTTACCACTCTTCTGCCTTGGAACCAATACATAGTATTGATTTCCAGTTGGTTCCAAGGCAGAAGGTAAGGGTTTAAAAAAAAATGATTGTAGAGCTAGAGGTTCCCAAATGAAGGTTAACAGTGGAGCAGCTGCAAGAAATGACTTTCCAATGAGACTACATAACTACTCAAGTATTTAGTAACAAGTTCTTGAAAATTAGAACAGATCAAAGAAAATGTAATGATTCCATTGAAAAAGCAAGAAATAACAGAGGGGAAAGACTGAAAAAAAAATTTTTTAATTAGATATTGAGTATCAAAAATAAGTGACCTGGAAAACATGTCAAAGAAAAATAATTTAAGAATCATTCAACTTAGGAAAACCATAATTTAAAAAAGGACATACTATTTCAAATGAGCATAAGAATCTACTTGTGATAGGTAAGTACCCAAATTTATTACAACCAGAGGGCAACCAGACGCTATTAGGATTCTACTAATCACCTCCTAAAAAAAGAAAGGAAAAGAAAGGGAAGGGAAGAGGAAGGGGAAAAGGAAAGGGAAGGGAGGGGGAAAGGGAGGGGAAGGGGAAGAAAAGGGAAGGGAAGAGGAAAAGGAAAGGGAAGGGAGGGGGAAAGGAAA